>NC_056737.1:494477858-494587858 GCF_019279795.1 Protopterus annectens | reverse complement strand
AATAAGTAAACCTGGCACACATGTAACATATTATTTTTTCCCCAGAAATGTGAGTGTGTGTCAAGAAATGCAGGGTTCACTACAAATTGAAGTGAAAATGTCATGTGAAAACATCCCAGATATGTAGATAAAGAAATATAAATGCAATCAAGAAATATGTAGCAGTAACATCTGCATCCTGGACAGTTAGTATGTCAGATATAGGTCAGGCATATATTGAACTAGCCAAACCCAATACACAACTTAATGTATGGTGGCAAGTGTAATAATACAGGTAGGGGATATACACTTGCAGTCACTAGGAATGTAGTGTAGACTAAAAGGTCATTATAAGATGTTAACCAAGGTTTTTTATACACCCTACTGTATGTGCATAAACCATGCAATTCCACACCTCAATGGGTATGTGTAATCTTAAATATTTGTTGGGACACATGTCCTATTGTTCTATAAATATTTGCATTCACGTTGATGCATGTGCCCTGTTTTAACACCAAAGTCATGGTGGCCTGTTGCTACCAAACATCCCTGCATACTGTTGGAATAACCACTGTGGTTCAATATATGCATGTGTTATGCTTGCTGTTCAACTGTTGTACCCTTGGTGTGTTGGGTTAATGGGAATAGTATTGCATGCTGTTACAACTAATCTGGAATGCTGTTTTGCTTATGTTGTAATTAAACACACCTAATCACAGAACGTATGGGAAGGCCGGTTCCAGCGGACCCACCTGTCCCTCCTCAGCCAGCGAGTGCACCTGGCACCAGCAGGTCCGGTGCCCAGCCCGGGCTCCCATCCTCCATTGGTCCTGTGCCACCTTCAGGTGGAAGTGCTGCAGGGGATGGGGCTCGTCCCCCCATGCAAGCATGGGCAGAGAAGGGCCACCTGTCACCCTTCAAAGGGTCAGGGCTGTGGTGCGTAGGGAGATCCAGTGTTCAGTCGCTGATCCCCTATGCCAGCTTGAGGCATGAGTGGCACGTCTCACGGGTGAGCCTGCCCGTCCTACGCAGCCGCCAGCAGAGCCACCCACGGGGCTGTGAAGGTTCAGTGGTGACTGCCCATAGGTGGGGATCTCAGTTCCACTGTTACCATCTGTGGGCTCATGGGCTTGCGATTTCCAAACATCCGACCCCGTCAATTGTGTCACCCACCCCATGTGTCATACACCTCCCCTGTATGCGTCTTGTCTGTCTTGTCTGTTTACCTTCCCAACCTACCTCCCCGGACATACCTACTTCATCTACCTCACTTCCCACTCTCACCTTAAAAAAAAAAAAAAAGGAAAATCTGTACCCACAAAAAAATTATGCCCTATACATAGCTGCCCATTTCGCACACATGTCCGTCAGACAAACATGTAGGCTGATAATTAGAATTGGCAGTACAACATACTTTGTTGTCCTCACCCCTCTCCCAGGGGTGGAAGGTTTCAGATTTCACTCCAAATTCATTGCATAGCACAGCTGTTGCTTTTAAAGAAATGGGCAGCTATAGACCTTCCCTACACCTGTCCTACACATCCTGAGCTTGTTTACCTACTGTGTGTCCCTCTTTGTGCCCCCTTTTTCACCACTTTCCTATCCCCCCATTTTCTTTTCTTTAAAAGAAATTAGCATGGGGGTTAGCGGGAGTAAGCACTTTTAAGCAGTAGTTAGCAGGTTTGCACCAGTGTTCGCATGTGTGCGCTTAGCTAAGCATCGCTAAGCATCACGCAAACCCGTGCAAACCCACTTACAACTGCTTAAAAGTGCCTTAGTCACTCTATGGCAGAGCCCTTGTACTGCTCAGCAGCAAAATAAAATACCCCTGTGAGTCTCGAACTCCAGACCTTAGACTCAAAAGACTGCATGAAGTACCACTAAGCCACAGCACATACACAATAATGTGGTGCTGAAAGAAATATATCATGCATTACAATAAGTGAATGTAAATGGTGAATAGGAATGGCATAACACAAATCTTGTTCTGTGGCCCTTAACCAGCAAGTGTTGTGGAATTGCATGACATGACTGTGAAAAGAGAACCAGCCATGTTAGTAGGGAATAATGTTACATTAGCACCTTACAAACCCCACACAGTATCAGAGCAGGATAAACACTAGCATATTTGAATAGGTCAGAGGCCAGACCTCCCAACTGTGACTGATTTACAGGGATGGCCCTGATTTGCAAACAAATGTTAGCTGTGCCCCTCTGACTCCCTGTGAAATGTACTAACAGTAGGCAGAAAGGTGGGGAATCTCACTCAATGAAAAATGTCAATAAGTGAGAGTAGACACTGCTTGCACGTCAGAAAAGGTGTAGTAATACATATGCTCCAAATCCCCCAAAGTCTCAACAGCAAAATATCTGAACTATATCACAGGTGTATCCCACTTATATGTACCTTTCCCTGAGGCTGTTCAAATATTTACCTGAGAGTATCTGAGGCCTGGAAGTGTCAGAAACACACAGGCATATCAGCTTGTCTGCTGTTACACACTCAGCAAATAGCTGTAGAATGAATTCCACAGGCATGCCCATACGTAGGAGTACACCACAGAAATATCAAAGGATGTAGCCATGTACTGCTAGCAACCACCTGTGACAATGCCATTGTTCAGGTGCTGAAAAGACTGGTGTGGTGCACAGTCAAAGGATACTAGGCAAACCTCTGTCTACCATCTGGATATGTCCACAGGTGGGAGCTAATGAGACAGACTACTAGCCTTTATAGACTAACAGGTACACAGCAACTCTGCATGTTCAGCAAGATAAACAGCACACGATAATAAATAATGCTCTCCGCAGTTCTGCACCCCTACCCAAAAGTACCATATACCTGTGTAGTTAGGCACACCCACAGGTGTAGATAGGCATACACAGTACTGAAATATGTCCAGTTGTCCTGAGCAGACTGTGCTAATGTCAACACAAACAAACCACAAACTGTTCAGAAGTGAGTAACATACTAATGACAGTATAGCAGTTCACAAACAGTGCATGTGCCTGATATTCATAATTGGTAGCACAGCATACTTAGTTGTCCTCACCCCTCTCTCAGGGGTGGAAGGTTTCAAATTTCACTCATAATGTATTGCATATGCACAGCTGTTGCTGGTAAAGAAACGGGCAGCTATGGACCTTCCCCACACCCATCCTGTACATCCTGAGCTGCTTTCCCTACTGTCTTCCCCTCTTTGTGCACCCTTTATCACCACATTCCTATCTCCCCATTTACTTTTCTGTCAAAGAAATGAGCGCGGGGGTTAGCGAGAGTAAGCACTTGTAAACAGTAGTAAGCGGGTTTGCACCAGTGTGTGCATGTGTGCGTTTAGCTAAGCGTCGCTAAGCATCGCGCAAACCCGCTTACAACTGCTTAAAATTGCCTTAATCACTGTGTATGACAGGGCCCTTGTACTGCTCAGCAGCAAAATAAAATACCCTTGTCAGTCTCGAACCCCACACCTTGGACTCACCAGTCTGCATGAAGTACCACTAAGTCACAGCAGATATACAATAACTTGGTGCTGTAAGAAATATATCATGCATTACAATGAGTGAATGTAAAGGGAAAATAGGAAAGCCATAGGAACACATTGCAATAACTACTGTTGTATACCAGTTAATTCTCTAATTCGAAAAGAAAGTACATACTCCCATGTATCCAGTGTTAGCATTAGGAGGTGTGAGTAAACTTACACACTGAGAAGAGTGCACTGGAAGAAGCAACAGTCAGGTTTCAGTACAACATGCATATCACTGGCTACAACCCTAGCTTCAGATATGAGACATATACCAACCTTCTGACTGAGACAACAGTGTCCACAGCAAACAATCATGGGCCCCACCTTGCACAACTGAAAGGCTACGCCTACCTAACCTAGCATTTTATAGCAGTGTCCTGCAATCACAGTGAGTACTGCAATTATCACACAGCAGGCTGCATGCAATTACTAAATGGTAGGCACCAATTGGTGCAGAGGCCATCACATGCACATGTGCAGATACCTAGAAAAGCAGCCTGTACTTGCTGTCCACACATGCAATAATATCATTGCACCAACTGAGAGAGAGAGCGAGACAGACAGACAGACGGAGACAAACAGGCTGTAAGAGACAGACACTGAAAAGAAAGGCCAACACACAGAGGAAACCAAAACCAAAAAAAAAATAACAAAGCAACAGCTACAACAGACGGAGGTGAGGAATACAAAGGTAAGGTATGTAACAGATATGTATTTGCTGGCATCTGAATGATGTGTCTGAAGGGTACTCTACTTACTGTGAATCATCCATATGTGGCAGCAGTCCGTATCTATATGTATATGCACATGTGCATAGGGCAAGGGACATACTGCAACTGTTACTGAAGGCTGGACATATATATGTTGTTGAAGGCTGCTATGTGCACAAATGTATATAGGTTGTAGTATGTGGCATTGCAGACAGCAAACAGTGCCGGTATATGTCATGTGGTGGTTAAACCCTGTGGGACTGAGCTACAGGCAGTGAGGCCTGCTACAGCTATATGGCCTGAGGACAGCAAAATGCATTCTGCACAACACTGTGCAATATTATTACATAACCGTATGTCTCACAACTGTTGCATAATTGACATCCCCACCATGAAAGGTGGGCAGTATATGTGCCTATATGTGCAACTATGTGTACAGCAATGGATGTATATATATATATATATATATATATATATATATGTGTGTGTATATATATATATATATATATATATATATATATATATATATATATATATATATATATGTGTGTGTGTGTGTGTGTGTATATATATATATATATATATATATATATATATATATATATATATTTATTTATTTATTTAATTTTATTATTTTTATTTTATTTTACATTTGTTGACCGGGCTAGTCTAGCTGGATACATGTCCATTTTCAGTAGAAGCCCGGGGAGAAAAGCTCCAAAAATAAAATAATACATACATTAAAAAGTAATAGCAGATAAAACTTACAAAAAACTAAAAAAGCAGTTCTTACAAAAAATTTTTTTTTTTTATATATAAAATACATTAGTCTTAGCAAGGATAGAATTAGCAGTAAGTATGAATGGGTATTGTACATGAGATACAATATCGATGTATACATACATTTTATCTATAATAACATGGTATTTTGATTCTTACGGTAAAAATTATAGTTAGGAGTAGTTGTTAGTTTAAAAGGAGAAAAGTTAGTCAGGGTTAGTACAGGAGCATAGCCAGTGTGTCTTAAGAAATAGCTTTAGATTCTTTTTAACGAGTGAAAGAGACATTTGTGTTGTGAGTTCAGTGGGTAGTAAGTTCCATAGCTTTCCTACAGAGTTAGAGTACAGGGAGTCACCTGCTGAGTGATTGGATCTTGAAGTATTGATCAACAGTTTATCTGAGGACCGTAGGTTCTTATTATTATTATAAGGTGTAATGATGGAAGAGAGTATAGGAGTGTTGGTGGGTTTATACAGGGCATTGTGGACTATGGGTAGCTGTAGAAAGTGAAGCTGGTTCTGAAATTCTAGCCAGTTTAGTTGTTTTAGATTCAGACAGTGATGAGTTCTGAAAGGAGTGCCTATGGCAAATCTAGCAATATTATTATAGGATTTGGCCAGTTTGTTGAGGTTGTTTTTAGAAAGGTTAGTATATATAGGGGAGGCATAGAACAGAGTTGAGATTAAGTGGGTTCTGGCTGTAAAAGTCCTAGCTACTGGAGTTAGAAAGGGCTTAATTCTGTAAAGGCATCCCAGTTTTTTGTTCACTGATTTTGTGTTGTTTATATGGGTATCAAAGTTGAGGTTGTTGTCAATTGTTATTCCTAAGAGTTTAATGGTTGGGTCGGGAGAAATGATAGTGCCATCATTTGATAGAAGTGTGAGATGGATAGGAGTGGATTTTCCGGTAGGTGTGAAAAGTAACAGTTTAGTTTTTTGGGGGTTAAGGAGGAGGCAGCGGTTTGAAAACCATTGTTCCACAGTATTGAAAGCTTTTTGGGTAAGAGATTTAAGCTCAGTTTCAGAGGTGGCTTTACAGATAAAAGTAGAGTCATCTGCGTATTGAATGCAGGTGGTGTGTGGTATTGCTGAATGAAGGTCATTAATATAAATGGAAAAAAGGAGTGGACCTAAAATGGAGCCCTGAGGAACACCGAGGGAGATAGGAAGGTTATTAGACAGTTTATTTTGCCAAAGTACTGCCTGCTGACGATTTTCAAGGTAAGATTTGAACCAATACATGGCTTGGGGATCAAGTGAAAGGGATTGCAGTATGTGTAGGAGGAGTTGGTGATTAACCATGTCAAAGGCTTTCGATAAATCAATGAAGACTGCAGAGGAAAGAATATTATTGTTATGGTTTTTGTTGATGGTGTCTATGAAGGATAGCAGGGCAGTGGTGGTACTGTGGAAAGGTCTGAAACCATGTTGACAGTTGGCAAGTAAGTTGTAATGGAGAAGGTGTGAATGTAGTTGCTTATGGATCCATTTTTCCATTATTTTTGCAAGGAAAGATAGCAGTGTTATCGGACGGAAGTTAGAATACTCATTGGAGTGTCCCCCTTTATGTAGTGGAATGATATGGGAACTTTTCCAGATAGATGGGATAGTTCCTTCATTTATGGTTCTGTTGATCAGAATAGAAATGGGGAAAGCTATGGCTTTAGCTCCTTTTTGCAGGAATTCTGCTGGGAGTTGGTCAGCTGAGGGGGTGGTAGGTTTTAATTTTAGGAGAAGGGAATAAATGAGAGAAGTTGACACTGGTTGTAAATGAAATGGTGGAGGTGGGATAGTGTTAGAAGTAGGCAGATTTCAGGTATCAGGAGAAAGATGGCTAGCAAGATTTTGGATAGCATCAGTGAAGAAAGAATTGAAGGCATTGGCAGTTTGTAAGGGATTGTTAGGGTTAGAGTCGAGTGGGTTGGGAGTGATTGATTGACCTGGGTAAAGAAGTTTGTTAATGCTAGTCCAAAAATTTTGTGGTGCCTTGTGGTAGGTTTGCTGTGTTTGAAGGTAAAAGTTCTTTTTTGTCTAATAGGATGGCTTTTTTGTGTTATTTCTATGTTGTTTAAAGGTTTGGTGATCTGAAGGAATTTTAGTAGTGCGCTATTTTGCCCAGGATTTATTTCTAAGACAGATTTTTTGCCTAGTATTATTGGAGAGCCAAGGTGCTGGTTTAGTTTTATTTTTAACTGAACATGATGGGGCGTGTTGATTTAGGATTGCTAGGAATATTGTATTGAAGTATTCTATGGCTTCATTAAGTGGAAGAGATTTTAATGGTGACCAATTACATTGTTTAAGTTCAGTTTGGAAAAGTTCTGGGTTAAAGTGCTTTTTCGTGCGTATTGTTCTATAGGAGAAAGGGAAAGTTAGGTTGGTCTTATGTCTGATAATATAGGTTAGTGAATGGTCACTGAGATCATCTGGGAGGGTACCTGCTTTATATGTTTGATGAGGACTATTTGAAAGTATGCAGTCCAAGGTACTTTCTTTGTTGTTGGTTCTATTAGTTCTGGTAGGGGAGTTAATAGTTTGTGTAAAGCCGTAAAGGTTAATATGGGTGGTTGGGTATATATTACTACAGGTCATCCAGTCTACATTTAAGTCTCCTAGGACTATGGTTTCTTGTGGGAGATTGGTGGAAAGCCAGTCAATGATATTTTCAAGTGTGCTGATGTTATTGCCTGGGGGAAGGTATATACAGATGTTTATGGCCTTATGTGTGTTGATTTGAAGTTTAGTGATAAGAATTTCAGCAGTATTGTTTGATGGTATGGTATATATATATATATATATATATATATATAGATATATATATATATATATATATATATATAGATAGATATATATATATATATATATATATATATATATATATATATATATATACATATATATATATATATATATATATATATATATATATATATAGATATATATATATATATATATATAGAGATATAGATATATATATATATATATATATATATATATATATATATATGTATATATATATATATATATATATATATATATATATATATATATATATATATATATATATATATATATATATATATATATATATATATATATATATATGTGTATATATATATATATGTATATACATATATATGCATATATATATATATATATATATATATAGAGAGAGAGGGGGGGACACGGGGTCATACGTACTGCAACAGGTGCCTGTTGACCAAGGCATGGACTGAACACCAGTGTTGTTACTGCAGTGCCATACCCCATTCCAAAACACTTTACCAGTAACTACCACATAGGTGGTAGCCTGCCTAACACTGAAGGTATAAGAAAGGAACATGGGACACAGGTGGACAGTAGCCTCCCCTTTGATAATCAAAGTGCCACACTAGTCTTGTAATCTGTCTACGTGGTACGTGTCATCACAAAAGGTGTGTCATCTAGGGAAATATAGGTCAGTGTTCCCCTCTACTCATCACAATGCCCCATGTGGTATGTACCTCACATGACAACTACAGCAAGTGGAAAGGCCGCAGACAAACCTCACAAAGAGTAATACTGCCCTCAAACACATGCCCTATGCAGACTGACTCACAAAACCACAGCTAGAGTGCATTGCATGCCGCCCACCCAGAGGTTACCTCTGCCGGACATACAGAGGTATGTCACACCCATAGCAGTCGGCCAGCCACCATGTCAACACCTCACGATCCCTCCGGGCTACATTACCTAGGGACCTAATCCTCACCACCTCACTAAACAGCACATGCTGGAGGTATAGGTTCCTATCTACAAATATGTCATACTCTGGACTAAACCAGCCAGCATTAACAAACAAGGCTCCTCATTAGCAGATGTCATACATACCCCTGATGATTGTTTGGCAGATAGGTAATATGCCCTGGGAGTCACCTCTGTGTATCCGGTTGACAGGAGCAAGTGAAATCACATTACATGTGTGTCAAAGGCCAGAGTAGCATATGGCTAGGCTGCTCTAGGCCCTAGGGCCAATAGTGTATTCCGTACCTATGACACAATGCACACACACATGTACTCAGTGTAATACCTGCTATGTGAGGTGGAATGAGTGTGACAGTGAATGTGTGCAAGGTCTGTAAAGGTGTAATAGCTTAGTGTGAGGTTGTTTCTGTCATGGTAGTTTGTGTCCTAGGTGGGAGGCCAGAGAAAGATGTGTCAGTTATTGGGATGCAGACATAGTAGGATGGCATATGTTGTGACGTAGTTCCTTGTGTATGACTGTGGTGTCCCATTGTAGGCTGAAGCAATACATGTATGCTCAGTAAGTGGTACTGCTGGTGAATCCAGCTCACATATGAACTGTTGTACTACCTGAAGCTGTAGGCCTAAACAGCACAGTATGATGTATGTTCACATTCCCTGGTAACACTGTCTTGTGTGTTTCCTGTAGTCTGCACAGATTACATACCTCAGGCATAGGTATCTGTAAGTAGGGGCACACAGTACTGTAAGGTACACAGGTAATGCTCATCTGTGTCGGAATACATTTGTGTGTTGTATGTATGTCTGATGTGTGTGTAATGATGCCTGTACCATGCCCGCAATCACATGTGTGTTACAGGGTATGTGTGTATACCTAGCAACATGTATACTCTGTTACAGCAGTATGCCAGCTATATTAACAATCATGCACATATGTTAGGTAGGGGTATGGCATCAATGACTACGGTGGTTTACTGGTAATACTGTAAATGTACTTTACATTCATTGCATTGGATGACATATTTCTTCATGCATTAGCTTGATATATACCCCCGTGGCGAGGTTGTGCATTCTATCCCAAACAGTGTGCCGAGTACTGGTGTATACTGGTTTGTTATATGGAGTGTGGCAGGCACTGTCAGCCAGTTGTGGGCTGAGCACTGATATGTGGTATTGAATGTGTGTATCCTCTGACAGACAAACAGATGCTATATATGGCAGTTAAGTGATATCTGTACTTAATAATGTTAAGTGTGCCACATGACTTGCTCACACATATTGTTTAATTGTCTTCCAGGGCTATGGCTCATCAACACAATCCGTCATATACAGCTGCGGAGGAACAAGAAATACACAACAGCCTGGTGCAGTACTATACACTGCTGTTTTCCAGGGCCAGCCAGCACCAGCATGAGCGTACTGCACTGTGGCAAGATCTTGTTCGTCGGGTAAATGACATAGGCATGCATAACTGGACATATGAGCAGGTACACCATCACTGCAGTGATTTAATTAGACATGTCCGGCAGCGTGCGTCTGATATCCATAGACAACAGCTTGCCACAGGTGGTGGGGCAGCTATACATCCCCCCTCACCAGAGTGGAGGAGCTGCTCCTAAGCATGGTGGCTCTTGGCCTACAGCAGCAACAGCATCACACATGTGTCATCATGGAGGCTGGAGCTACCCAGCATGATGACATGGAGCATGCAGGTAATATGCCCTAGCTGTAGACTACAGTTACCTGTATTGTTAGAATATGCATATGTGAGATGTGTACTGTGTGTTCAGCAGTTGTGCTGCCTATTGTGTGCAATACTGATATTTGGAATAGTATCTGTACACCTGTGACTGTTGCCTGTTGTTTTACTGTAGTTTAGCACACTCACAGTAGCAATGCCACAGTTGTGGCCACTGACAAACTGTGTCATATTCTTGTAGGTCCCTCTGGTGTGACAGCAGGGCAGACAATACATGCTGGTGTGTGTGGTAACACTTTAATATTGGTAATGACATGTGCATGTCATAGGTGAGGTGTAGGCCATGTACACGTAACACACCTATGCATAATGCATGCTGTGCATGTTTGCTGTGAGACATTAAACATCTCAGTAAAGTCAGTAGCTGCCTCAATCACATGCAATGCACAGAGCAGCAGACACATTTGCGGCAACACTGTACTGCACATTGGATATGCATAGTTGCTACAGCTGTACACAACAGAACACGTTTATCATACGCAGTACATGAAAACATGCTACATTTGGCATTGCCGCACACATACTGTAAGGTCACACTTCAGTATCCCACATGTCATGCACACACACATGATGTACCTCAGGGGTAGAGGCCTATCATGGGGCTGTGCAACACTCTTCAACACATAACACAGTCATGTTAGGCAATGCTCCCTATTGGGCACCTCACACACCCATGTACAAAGTGGCTGTGTAATTGTGAACGTAGCCACGGCACTGCAGTTCAGGTACAGCATGCTAGGCATTGGTCTTGCACACATTAGTAGCTGTGAGTGACCACAAGATGCATGATGATGATGGCACAGGGTACTACACCCCATCCAGTTACAGTGACCACAGTACTACTCATAGCAGTCATTGCTGTGCACCTCAATGTTGTGTGTGTGCAAACATATGCACCTATACACAATATGCATAGCATGTTGTGTGTGTGCTTACATATGCCAGTATACACAATATGCACAGCAGTCGCCATCCGAACAAAGTGTCACATATATATACTGGAATGCTAGTGGGTGTATAGGTCACATGACACACATTGGGTATGTGTGGTGTTTAATGTTGCAGTCATGTAGCATGTCATGCCATGGCTGGCACCGACATATCTGCAATATGTCCCACACTCATCATAACCACTGTACACTGGCCATGTCGAGCATTGGGATTCCTTCACATCAACATGCACCACTCATCCCGTGTGTGTACATAGCATGCATGTGCTACACCTGTGCCCACTATTATCTGCTATGGACACAGACACTGTACTCAGACATGGAAATCTATGTGTCACACAGATAACACATGCAGCCATGGCATGTATACCTGTGAGTGATGGTGCACAGGGCATTTCAGAGCTGATAATACTTGCACAGCAATGTTGTGTCCAGGTACACATTGTGTTCCAGGGTGTAGCCAATCACTGAACAACTACACAGTTGCATCAAAGCCATGTACACTGCCATGAAATAGGGGCACCTACACTTACACTGCATGGTCTTGTGCAACACATATATGTGGTGACTGTTTGCCTTGTGATACTGACACCCACCTTCACCCACTATAGAGTATGTGTTGGATTGCTGGTGTGTGTGTGTATGTGCTGTAGTGAGGAGGGTATATGTGTGCATGTGTGCATGTGTTCATGTTGTACATGTGTTCATTTTGTGCATGTGTTCATGTGTTCATGTGTGCATGTGTGCATGCATCATGTGCAGAATGTAAAGTGTGTTTCCTGTCTTCCTCTCACAGGTGCTGAATTAGGGGTTGCCGAAAGTAGCAGGGATCCTGAAGCCACTGCCATGAATAATGGTGATGAGACATGTATTCTGGCACAGGAAGGTTTGACAGGGTCTGTCGTTGGTCCGCCAATCGACAGTACACAGTGTTCAACCCCATCTATGTGCACACTCATACTGTCAATACATCCCTCATCACCAATGGCCATAGGCGAGGGACAGCATACAGTTGGCATTGACCAGGAGAGTGTGGTACCCATGGCACTTGCATCCCCTCACAGCAGCCATAGCCGGATTCCTGGAATGGTACCACATAGGTGGAGGTCCAGGGGTTCTCGGGGGAGCACCGCTGGTCGTATTGCCCCTGGCAGACGTGCCCTCACAGGTCTTACAATGTCCAGTATGTTCCGGGCTGTAATGCAGGCTCAGGCATGTATGGAACGGTACACCAGACAGGGACTTAGGGTGCAGAGGACCCATTACACCGCTATCAATGACAGCATCTGTGACCTTGCTGGTGCCATCCAGAATTACACCGAGGTCATTGATAGACATTGGGGGAAGACAGTAGATGCCCTCCACAATATGTCTTCCATGAGCCAGGACCATGTGGGATGGTTGCGACGTCGAGGTGGACGCATAACAGCAACAGCTGGCAGTGGTCGCGGATGGCCCACAGTTCACAGCCGCTCCCGTAGAGGCAGTACCAGCCCCAGCCATGCTGGGGCTGGCCTGTCCATTGACCATCCCAGTAGACCATGTGCATGTGGCTCTGGCCAGTCCCAGCAGGGAC
Source organism: Protopterus annectens (assembly GCF_019279795.1). Classification (NCBI taxonomy): domain Eukaryota; kingdom Metazoa; phylum Chordata; order Ceratodontiformes; family Protopteridae; genus Protopterus; species Protopterus annectens. Next base: position 494,574,834 of record NC_056737.1, on the reverse strand, counting down.
ATGGGTCCAGTCATCATACCTCTGCCTCTGATGACAGTACCCAGTCGGGGTTGGTACCCGATACTGTCTGTAGCACCCCTGCCAGGCACAGGCACTGTGTCCGTGGCTGGAGACAGTGATCTGTACAGCCTAGCAGGTACAGTCTGTGGCTGTCCCACAAACTACCATATATGGCAGCCACATGGTGGAGCTGTGTGCATGCAGACACACACATTAACCAAACAACTAGGGCTCACACATACACACACACATTACATCAACATTGGCCCATGCTGTACTGTTGTCCCTCACACACACACACACACACACACACACACACACACACACACACACACACATACAGACATGTCGATTGGATGGGTCAATGTCAGGCTCTGGCAAACAACAACACACCCTGTGCATATGATGATACCTGTGTCACCTCCTGTCATCTGTAACATTGATGCAGGAACAGGCTAACATGGTGCTGATGCACAAGGTGACATTATAACAGTGTAGCAATATTAGCAAGTTGTCAACAGGAAAGTGTAATGACATCCTTGTAAGTATGTCTGAGCAGGCATTACGCATCAAAGCTCTGATTGTCAGTGTAGCATTGTTTACACCACTGTTAGGTCTGAGTATGTATTGTCCACCCATGTGCCACTTGGCTGAAGTGTAATGTGTTGCCAGCATGTGTTAGTGAGTGGACAGTACGTGTGTGATGTGTGCAGTACAGATTAGCAAGTGTACATCTGTGAACATGGTGGGTGCACACTGTCTGCATGTACGTGCATGGTGGACACATGGGACATATGATATACCCTGTTGTACACATTGTTAACATCTCATAGTAACTTTCAATGGCCAGTATGCATTCTACTACAGTTATGTACTAACATGGGACCACATGTGTGCATGACATGGGTTGACACTATGCTGTGGGTGATACTGTTAATATCTGTCAATGATTTGCGGTCTGGTAGTATACACAACCTCAACAGCATGTCTATCAGCAATCGTTGGATGATGTCCTGACAAATGACACACAGTTGTAGGGAACTCAGTAACAGTTGGATCCTTCCGGTACTATACTCTAACACTAACCAGTGGTATTGACCGCCACCCATTCCTGGGACCACACCTGTTTGGCATATAGCCCCCTTAGGTACATGCAAACACACTAGGGATGTGTCCATCCACATCTGGAAATGCATGCATTGGCCTACAATGCATTCCCTGGATGGGACGCATATCCTACACAAGGGTATCATACAGACAGATACCTGTTGCCTGATACATGCTGTATATACATACTATCCCGTCAGTGCCAATTTGATGGTAGACCTCAACATGTATGTTGGGTACCAATGTGTACATACAGCCTCGTGTTATGTCATGTGTCCCTTGGTATCCACATAGCCATAGGTATTGTGGAGTCCCCCGGTGTATCACATAAGACATTAGAGGCCTGCATGCATATCCACAAGGCAGTTGTACACCTATACAGACTGTCCATTATTGCCAGTCATTGTTGTGTATGAACATTTCTGACATATACCCCAGGCATATACCCTCACTCACACTACTCTTTAGTAACTGTCATGGGTGTGTGTGGCACAGATGACCTTGGCCGCAGACCACAACAGTGGACGGCCTTGTCGCATACATACATATGTGACCTACGATCTGAGAAGCAGCGGCACGACCTGTCAATGGAAACAGATGTATTCATGTAGTATGCAGGCTTCACACCTATGTACTGATTGAGGGGACATGTACACATATATATTTGCCATGCAGATACCTGATGTGTGCAATGCACTTACTGTTTTAATCATAATATGTCCTACCATAGTAAAACCAAAACCCACACCGCATTGACCACGACACTGTCAGTGTTTGTAGGATTCAAACCCCTACCTAACTATGTTATGATATTAGAAAGAGATGCATTAACAGGGCACGCTATTTGCTTTATTGGCTTGTTTTCCTTCTCCATCTGTATTTGTAGGATGGTGACATCATCAGACTTTCCAAAGAGGAATGTACCTCTTTTAGTAAGTTTTCCCAGTCTGCAAAAAGGCACTCCTCTCAAAACAGACTGCACACATACCCCCACACACAGTCAGCGTTTGCAGGATTCAACCCCCTACCTAGTTATGTTATGATACTAGAAAACGATGCATTAACACGGCGTGCTATTTGCTTTACTGATTGGTTTCCCTTCTCCTGCTGTATTTATAGGATGGTGACATCATCAGACTGGACATGGTGATGTGTGTACACTTTGTTTCATGCCATTCCAGGAATGGTCCATGTGGGTCAGCAGGTATCAACATCTTGAACAGGACCTCATAATCCTTACCTTGTGTGATCTATCTGTGGACACATTGACATTCCTTCATATGTCAACACATATTTTTGCACAGCTTGTTGGTTTTGTGGATACTACATGTGTCTGGGATGTTGATAAAGGGCTATTCAAAGTCTATGTGAGACATGTGTGGCTGTGTTCAGTGATGTATGTTCTGGGTGGCTGCCTTAAAAACAGTCTAGCATGTTTGGGAACCATGATCTGCACTTGAACATACCACAGTTGGTAGGGTTGTGTGTATGTCAGCTTCCAATAGCTCTGTTTATGACTTCAACCATGATGGACTCCATGACCTTGCAGATCAGACTTCATAGGCATACTGGACTGTACTTCCCATGGTGTGTTGTGCACCAACACTTGTGGGGAGTGCTATATGTTGCTGTAGCACATTCAACGGTTCCACATTCTGTGTAGGGGGTGAGGCTCAGCTGACTGTTCGGGTGCAGGATCTGTTTGTTCTGTAGTTTATGCATGACACATATTGGGAATCAATGTATTCCACTTGCTGCCATGCTTTTGTCATTGGGGGTAGCTGCTCATCCATTCTACATGTGATATCTCCTGGTATGATGATATGGACTATTGTCAGTGGGAGGTGGGTATGATATATGGTCCTGTCTGTCAGGATGTCGGCATTGTCAGTCAGGTACAGTTGGCCCTGACTCAGGACATATATGAGTGCACATTGCTATTTATGACATAGCTGAAGGAGGTGTCGTGATTCAGTCTGGACTCTTTCTCAGCTACTCTTTACAAAACACCAATGAACCTGAGCACTAATCCCTGTTATACTCTTTTACACACTTAACACCCTACTGATCCTTTGTGATCAGGCTACAGAGTTTGTCATCACAATATCCTGGCATGTCCAGGTGTCAGTTTCGTGTGTAGTCTCCAGTCCAGCTGGTGAATATTGTGATGTTGACACAATGTCACATCTGCCTCATGTACATAGACAACCCTCTCCTCTTTCCGACAAACTCAGATATATGTGTGAGATGCACCTATATAGACATACAGGGTGCTGAACTCTCTCGACCCATGACTGGCACAGTCTATCAGGTGGTGAAGGTAACCACACACACCACATATCAGTCTCACATATCCTCTAGCGACAGCACTCAAACCACATTATCACACATAGACATACTTGGATGCTGTAAATGAACTCTGCCTAAGCAGCAGAGACCTCCAAAGCAGACACACACACACAACTGCTACCCCACTACTATACCCACATATCACATAGTTCACAATGTCAGTGTGCCACACAGCCACTGCCCTTCGGGCTAAACAACACACCTAATACACTTGTAATAGGCAACACTTATTGTCAGACACACTGATGTACCACTCACCAGCCCAAACAAGGGAATAGTCACTTTGGGCTGTCTGTCGGGTGCCAGGATCTGCCACATAACACATGCAGTCAGGTCACTCCAAAGCAAGTACAGGACTGGCACCATCATTGTCCACGCTGGTGCGTAAAACCTCAGATGTTACTCCCTGGACCACATGACATGATACATGGAGGAACACTCTGATCATGTAGCCCAGGCCAGTATGACCCTAATCTTGTCTAGCATCTTACACCCACCAATTATGATGTCACAGTATACAGACAAACATATCACGTTTAACAGTTGGCTAACAAATTGGTGTCATTCATAGGGGATACAGTGTCTGTCAGCCTGTGGTGACATGCTCGACATGCCACGTAGCTTCACTATGGACAGCTTGCACCTGTCACCCTTGGACTTTGGAATGCTGGCTAAGGCTCTTGCTACCACCATAGTGCCTTTCTTAAGCAGGGCTCAAAAGACAAACCCACCTCCATAGACATTACAGGTTAAATGAAACTAAGGGTAATGCTGCTCAACACCAGATGTGTTACCCTCATATTGCGGCCACTCAGGACTCTCCTCAGTATGGAGGATAGTGATATTTGTGCACTAACAGATGCCTGGTTCAGGCTCACTTATGCACAACAGCACTACCAGGTTATGTTTCATACCATGATTTCTGACCACAAGACTTGGAACAGACAACACAACTAGGGGGAGTATCCATATACATCACAGATACACACACCTCCGGGTTAGTAGCACTACACAAAGTATCACAGACCATACATATACAACTACCATTGTGCAAAACTGCCTTTCAGTTTGTTGCCTGCTACAGACCACCCTCCCAAACTCAGGAACCACCCTCGGCTTTCATGGGAACTATGGAGAATATGAAGGTCTCCACAAACACCATTATATTGGGTGACTTCAAATACACAAATATTGACTGGGGATACTACTCAAGCCCCAACACACTTGCCCAACAGTCGCTACAATTTGTAGACTCATATGCTATGGCACAACCAGTCAGCACAGCCACAAGGGGGAATACATATTGGACCTATCATCACCAACATGGAAACTCTATGTTCCACACCAGAGATATACCCCTCATTGGTAAGGTCAGAACATACATGTATTTCACTGGACGTACATATAGCCTCCACACACCCATCCTGGGTAATCTTGGTGAACTTCTCATGAGCCAACGTCTCACTTCACCAAAGCAAGGTGGTATCCTTCAGTGACCCTGACACAGTGGCAAATACGGCTCAGACTGCTGAATCCTTTACATACACATTCTATGGACACCTAGTGGACTGCAGGGATTGTGCTATCCCAAATAACAACAGGACTCACTCCTCCAATGGCAGGTGACCTGTCTGGTAGACCCCAGCTATTAATAAGCTGTACAACATCAGGAGGAAGCTACTACATGATAGAGCACAATCCTAGATGGGCAAGGCATTTGTGATCTGTACTAGCAGACAGCTACGATCACTCATGAACTTTTCTAAGGGCCGCTTCTACCGAACAATTGCACCAGACACGTAGGACTATCACACGGCCTTCTTCAGTTATGTCAGGAACCTGGGTGGACACTCACCTGATATGCTGTGAGTTACTGCATACTGACTAAACTTACCCTGAACCCACTGGCATTGCCAACATCCTGGCAAACAGGTTCAGTGCAGATGTCTCCCCTGCCCATCCCCCCTAAGGAGCAACTATCCATCCCAACAGAGTGTAACCTCCCTGACATCACACAGTAACAGGTGAGTGCTGCCCTCCCCAAAGCATACATCACAGCATCAATGGGACCAGACGGTGTCCTGGCCTGCATCTTACACGAGCTTCATGACAGATGTAACCCTTACATTACATCACTGTTCAATATTGGAGTTACTACAGGATATGTACCCAAGGAATGGTGTACAGCGACAGTGGTCCCACTCCACAGAGTTGGTGCCACAACGGACCACAGACAATATTGCCCTATAAGCCTAACTCGCCTGTTCTGCAAAGCTATGGAGCGTATTGTCATGGGACTCATACACATAGACATCGGGAACCTACAGACACTGTGCCCTACACATTTCAGCGTTGTTGTGGGCAGATCTTGCCTCTTGAACCTGTTTGTATTCTTTAAACAGATAACAGGTCCATCGACATAGGGACGGTTGTCGACACAGCCTACCTGAACCTTGCAAAACCCTTCAACACAATAACCCACTGGGCCATTATGCATAGGCTCACCAGTGTCGATATGGACACATATCTCACACAATGGATTGCTACCTGGATCAGGGATAGCACCCACATGGTCAGAATTGCAGGTGCCATGTCTGACTGTACACCAGTTACATGTGGCATCCCACACGGCTCGGTCCTGGAACCTCTCTTGTTCAGTATATATTTGTCTGACATACAGGCTACCACAGGGGGAATATGGCTGACCATGTTTGCACTTGACTGCAAACTGGGTGCCATAATCAACTCTCCAGCTGCCACATGCATACTCAAACAGGGTCTCACAGAGATGGATGACTGGTGCCTGAGCCATGGCCTACAGCTAAATGCCATTAGTTGCATAGTCATCCCCTTTGGGAATAACAATATGCCCACACATTACCACATAGGTAGTACTCCATTACATATAGTAGGAGTTGTTAGGGGTTTGGGGACATGACTTGTTTGTACTGTCGCCTTTGACAATCATGTTGCCAAAGTGGTTGGACAGACCTTCTATATAGGCCACCTTATCCCATATGGTTTCACATCTAGATCGAGTGAGGTCATTGTGCCCCTATACTCATCATAACCATGCTTGGTTACAATGCCATATTTGGGGTGTACCTTACCCGACACCTGCAGCAACTGTACTGGCCACAGAAGTTCCTCACCAAACAGATCTAGGGACTCACACAGATGCCCTGCACAGTTTGGATGCAGTAACTCCAGCTCTACTCAGTCGCTTACCACCTACTCGGATATGATGTGTGCCTGTTGTTTACAGATATACCCAACCCAGAATTACTGGACATGCTCCACCTCAGGATATCTGACTCCCTTGGAGCTACACACTCCAGGGACATATACCTCAGCACAGATGTTAATAGGACATGCTGGAGGGACAGATTCTTATCCCAGAGGCTCCACTCACTCCGGATTGTAATCCCAGTTTCACATAGGAAGAGCCATCCACTGACCACCTACAGGAGACATCTTGACGACTGTATGGGTGATCGTATGTTTACCCCTGGGATATCTTCTGTGTCCCTGCTAGACAGAGGCACACTAGCCTAAACGTACATGGGCTATCTTGTGTGACTTACTATTCACACGCACAGTGTAGTAATCTGACATGGTTGCGAATGCCAAACACACTCTGGCTAGGCTTGTACATGCCCTAGGGCAGATAGCCTAGTATCGACCTCTGAACCTATGCTAATGTTCGGGATGCACAATGTTTATTGCTGATACTGTTTGCAGGTCTTTATCGTCTTTGCTTTACCAGTTTCTGTGAACAACTTAGGTATCTGCAGAACATATTTGATTATGACAGTGTTCCACTATATTATATATGTGTCTGTTGTCATATAACTGTGTGCACAGGGCGGATTGCTGGATAGTGAGAGGTTCCTGGGTTAACACATGCAACTGCCAGATCTTTGTGGCCCACTGCTGTACTCAGACATGGCCTAAGTGTGTGAGCACACCCAGTTCAGGCTTTCCGTGTTTTGTTGCCTGACATTTGTCTCATTTATTCAAGTGTGTGAGCATGCCCAGTGTGACCTTTCAATATGTTGCTATCTGAGGTCCACTACATTTGTTGATGTGTGTGAACATGACCAATATTAACATTTATACTGTGTGTGTTGGAAGTCAGGTTCTGTTCTTACTCCAGGACTCACCTTTGTGTCATAACTCTACAGGGATTATGCTGTGCCTTTGCATAGACTTATCAACATTCCTTCATACAGGCTGACCACTGCAATACAGTCATGGTTTAGTGGTTCAGTACTTTACCTATAATGCACAGTATTCCTGGGTTCGAGGCCCATCACTGCTTTATATTTTCATACTGAGCAGACCAGACTGCTTAAGGGCCAGTTAAGCAAATATGAGCATGTTGGCTTTTGTTCAGCTATGCCCTACTTAGACCAGGCTTGTCCGACATTGTTCAATATCCACCAACATTGTTGGACGTTGCCCAATATTACTCAACATTGACCACAGCTGTGCTAGTTGGTGCGTGCGATTTTGTTTGCATATACTACATGGTGGTAAATGCTGTTAGCACTGCTTTATATAGCATAACACATGGCAATAATGCCTCAGGTGGTGCTGCAGGGCTGCCTATGTCGGATGCACATAGTACACTTCCTGTACATGTTTGAAAGCAGGTAGTGTCAACTTAGGCATCCCTTTTACTATATGTGTAACTCAGAGAGAGGTATCATTTCCAGAGTTCCTACTGAGCCAGTGTATGTGCTATGCGTTCCCTCTTTGCCAAGGCCAAAGCATACTGGGCACGCCTCCTTCTGCCTACTGGGGCAGGCTCAGGTTGTTCCTCCTCCGAGTCACGCTCTGCCTGTGATGGCCTTGGCAATGGTGGGGGGCTGTTTGGCCCAGGCCTATGCTGATCCTGCTGCAGCTGTTTTTGCAGGATCATATTATGTAGCATAGCACATACCATGACAATTTGGGTACATGTAGTTGGTGAGTACTGCAAGGCTCCACCAGATGTGTCCAGGCACCGGAACCATGACTTGAGCAGCCCAAACATACGCTCGATTACATTACGTGTTTGTGCATGTGCCTCATTATGGTGTTCCTGTTCAGGTGTGTGTGCATTTCTGATGGGTGTCATCAGCCATGGCTCCAGTGCATAGCCAGCATCCCTCACTAGGTGAGCATGTGGGATGTCCCCATTGGCAAATGTCTGGTACAGCTGCGTCAGATGCCAGATATGGGAATCATGGTAGCTTCCAGGGCAGCCAGCACACACGTTCAGTATTAGGCCCTGGGCATCACACATGACCTGGCAGTTGATGGAGGGGAAGCCCTTGCGGTTGAAGTAGACCCTACCCCGCTCGCTGGCTGGTGCTTTGATGCATATGTGTGTGCAGTCTATTGCACCCACTACCTCAGGGTATTCCGCTATTTGCTGGAAGAGACGCATATTGCTGGCCAATACCTCACGGGAATTGGGGAAATATACATGATCACTGACATGTGCTGACATGGCATCCAGGAACTGGTGCAGTACCCTGGATGCTGATGCCTGTGATATCCCCATCATATCACCAGTTGGTCTCTGGAAGGTACCTGTTGCTAATATTCTTATGCCAACACTTACCTTGGTTTCCACTGGGATGGGTTCCCCTCTGTTGGTTCTGTGTGTAAGACATGGCCTGCACAGCTCAACAATTTGCTGCAGGAGGTCTCTGTCCACTCTATAGTGCTCTACTATCTCCAGCTCATGTAGCCCCTGGTAGGTTACCCTGGGCCTGTACTCTCTTCTCCATCTCCTCACCGTGGGTTGTCCAGCAGCATTTCCATTGTCACCACCCTCAGCATGTTGCATATGTCACCTTATAACAGCAATGGCAGCCCCTAACATTTCTTTGTCTCAGTAAAGCTTTTTCAGTTTTCACTTCTATTAGCTTACTGAAGTGTCTGTTGTGAGAAACATAATGGACTGTTGTTTGCAGAGTTTTATGTGCTAGGCTGGGCTGGGCTAGTGTACTGCCTGTGTAATTGCCTGATTCTGATTGTTTTCACCTGCTAGCTCTGCTAGTACTCCCTGGTAGCTTCCTACTATTTGTTGTGCTTCCTTTTTCCTTTCTGTTTCCTCGGGGCAGCTCGCCACAAGCACAAACACGCTCACAGCAGCTCACATGCACGCACACATGCTTACATGGACAAAAACTTGCTTATTCAGGTTAAAACACATGCACACCAGTGCAAATGCGCTTACAACTCTTTAAACAGCCTTATACATGCTTACTCCAGCTTAAACACGCACACTCACACTTACATGTGCGCACTCTGTCTTACTCGGGTTTACAGGTACATACCCGATCAGCAAGAAACTTTGGTGTTATCCACGGCATACACCTTCCATTTCTTGCCTTTACCTAGCCTACCTGTTGACACACCTCTTTCCATGATGTGTAAATGGCAGCTGACACATGCCACTCTGCTCCAATGAGCTTCACTCCTTTCATACATACCCCACTCGTTATGTGACCTATCTTCTACTCTGTTACTCCTCTTATCCTACTCCTACACTCCACTGACTGTGCTCATTTGCTATGTAAACTTGTGATTCACTATCCTAACCCCCCCTTTGCATAGGATTGCCTACTAATGCTTGGTTACATCTCTTAGACTGAGCTTCCCCCCTTAGCAACCTCTACTCGGTGGCCATGTTGTCTTCAGCCTGCCATTCCCTTGCAATGTACATTAACAATTTAAATAAGATCCACATTTGTGGGTTTTAATTTTTAGTTTTCTGTTTTTTAGAGTGCAGCCCATTTGCGTGGCACTGCACTACGCTTAAACATCGGAAATCAGAGAAAAAAAAATTTTTTTTTTTACATTGCATCGGGAAACATTGCCAATGGCCGTATATTTGGCCATTGGCATGCTTCCTGCACTGGATGCAACCTTTATTTGGAGCTGTCACGGCTCCGTTTTGCTATTTGCAGAATGGTACTCAGTTGTCAACTGAGTACATTTCTGCAAATAACACTGCTCTTACTCGGACAGGTTCGGGTTTCCTGAATCGCAAATCTACCTCATTTGCATGCCTTTCACCTGCAATTGAGGTCATTTGCATATCCCAGCCCTATCCGTGTAAGAGCCATTTTAGGAGCTCTCTTGCACGCCCCTGCAGGCTGTTCTTGGATCGCTTGTCGGACATGATAGCTGCATGGAGTCTTACTCTACTCTTAGACTCCATGCAAGCTATCGTGAATCCGGCCCAGAGAAAGAAAATAACTGCTGACTAAAATTGTCCCTGAACACTTTTGATATTTTTCCAGGCTAGAAAGAGTGTTATCCTGAAGAATTATTTTACAATTATTTGTAAGACCCTAATTTATAAGGATCCACTGGAAATTTAGAAATTTCCATAGATTTGATCACTCCCTCAGTTTTCCATGTTTTCTATATCATTACCTTTCTTTTAGCTCTTCATTATGTATGGCAAACTGTTTTGGATCTGCGTATTAAAGCTTACAGTTGTGGTACAACTACCTGCAAGTAATGCAGTTTAGATAACCTTTCCATTATTGTCTTTCTATGTAGAAATCTAGCCACTGCTGTAAAAGATTATTTGCATTTATACTGGTATTGCATTTATATGGCATCTCTTTACAGCTAACGTCACTGTGGTTTGATTTATCGAAGCTTATGTGGTCAAGAATACATAAAACACCAGGCAGTTTGCTGCCAGAAAATATAATTTATGCAGATACCTGGTGACACATGAGTTAGTTATATTAGGCAAGGGTGTGAAAGGAGCCCCCATCAGAAAAGGTATGGAGCTCCAAATTCCACGTAAAAGGAAATAAGCTGTCCATTAAGTCTTCTGGTTGCAATTAAACAGAATTTATACATCACTTGTGGAGATGAGGATGTGAGCTGCCTGTAAGGGCATGCAGAGCTGCATAGCATGCATGAAGCAGTGAGCATGGAGATGAAAGATCTACATCAGAAAATGCAAGGCTGCAGAGTATGTATAAGGCAGTGAGTATGTGCAAATGAGGAAGTGAACTCCTTATCAGGAGGCGCAGGGTTTCATGTCATGCACAAGACAGTGAGCATGTAGAGAAGACAAGGTAAGCTCCACATCAGGAAATGCAGGACTGCTCAGCATGTACAAGGCAGTGGGCATCCAGATATGAATAAATGAGGTTCCATCAGGAAATGCAGGGTCACAGGGCAGTGATGATGCAGAGGTGAGGAGGTGAGCTGAGATACAGGGCTGCCAGCATGTACAAGGGGGTGAGCATGTAGAGATGAGGAAGAAAGCTCCCCATGAGGAAATGCAGAGTTGTAGAGTATGCAGAAGGCCCAGCATGTAAAGATGAGGGGGAAAGCTCTACATCAAGAGATACAGGGCTGAGCAGCATACATAAGGCAGTGAGCATGTAGAGGTGAGAAACTGAGCTCCCAATTTAGAAATGCAGTGCTGCATGCAAGGTGGTGAGTGTGTAGAGATAAGGAGGTGGGCTCAACATCTGCAAATGTAGTGTTGTAGAGCATATACAAGGAAGTGAACATGCAGAGATGAGGAGGTGGACTCCCCATCTGAAAACACAGTATTGTAGAGCATGTGCAAGAAGGTGAACATGCTGAGAAGAAGAGGTGAATTCCACATCAGGAGATACAGGGCTACACAGCGTGCACAGGGCAGTAGGAATGTGGATATGAGGAACTAAGATTCTCCACTATGAGATGCAGGGCTACACACCATGGAAAAGGCAGTGAACAGGTTACCAAACTGCAGTGTACATTTCAGCTTGACTCATACGAAAGATGGGCAGGCAAGTGCATTAAAAAAAACGAGTCCCCCTGTAAAATAAAAGCTGCAGTTTCCTTATAAAATCATATGACCCATAGCACTGAAGGTTTGGGAAAAAATAAACACTTATAGATGATGTAGAACAGGTATGAGTCCAAATCTTCTTGAGTCAGAATTCAGAAGCCATATATGCAAGAAGTTTATATCTGGAATCCTGAATGCTCTGCTTAAAATGAGCAAGGGGTGCTGAGTAGAGATGTTTTTCTAAGTTATTTGCATCTTGTTGCCCTCTGTCAATAATGTTCTTCCCACCATTCCCCATTGTATTATATTACATACTGTCCTTCAAGTAGACTCTGGCATTAATGTGGGCTACCTGACTAGGGTAACTGAAGCAAAAAAAAAATGTGTATAGAAAAAAATTATCACTTTAATAAACAACAGATTAAGCATGGTCATCCATCTACATACAGTACTGGAATACTTGGTAATCAGTGTACACATTCTTGCACCAGTTTAAATATATTAAATGCCACATAACCTTCCTATGAATATGTCTAAAAGTACTAAACGTTTGTGAGGAAGACTGACAGACATGCAGTGTTTATCTAGGGTATTTATTTCAGAATGCAGCCACTGTTTTTGTCTGCTGCTCATATTTGTGATGTTTGAAATGTATTATTTCCGCTTTTAATTTTAGGCTGTGATTTGAGCACTGGAACTGATCTGTGTAAGTTTAGGAATGTAAATTGTAGCCAGAGAAGACACTCCACTCACCTACATGAGCATAAAATATCAATGTAGTTAAGCCCATTTATTTATTTAATTATTTATTTAATAGTCAGCCAGACTGTTTTAGTGAACCAGTGGGAGACTTTACTGTTGGTTGAAGATGTTGCTACAGACAAGCCTCAAAATGTGAGTAAGAAACTCAATGATTTGGAAGTTAAATTACTTAAATATAACAAAACTACAGTGGCAATGATTAACTTTCAAAGCTTATCTATGTTTGAAAATTGTACCAAGAAGATATTTTAAAAAATACATACCTGTCATGGACAATATCCTGAATTTCTTAAGAAGTATCAAGAACTTAATTTAAAATTCAGTAATGATTATATGTTATTGATGATGATGAAGAATATATATTTTTAAAAAGAAATAGAAGCAGGTTTTTGCCAAGTAAGAATAATATTTTGGATGGCCAAGTTAAAAGTTCAATGAATTTTCTTTTATAAATAATTTTTCTCTTATGTAAATAAGTGCAATCAATGGTTAGATAAAGTAGCAGTGCAAGGAAACCATGTAATTGTCACAAAGAAATGTAAACTGATATGTGAATCAAATGACTTTAAGCAGGAGCATACCTTGTCTTAGTCATACTCAGAAACATCTCATGATGCTCACTGTAAAAATTCTAACAGAGAATTAGAATAATAGGCCGGATGAAGTGACTACTGATTTTTTAACACTATGTAAATGCGTGGCTCAACATCCTTTTCATTGGCAACAACAGAGATAAGGTTACAACCTGTCCCACTTTGCGAGGGACAGTCCCTCTTTGGGCAGTAGTGTCCTGCAAAAAAACTGGAAAAATAGCAAATGTCCTGAGATTTTAGGGCAAAAATATTTCCTATATTTTATGTAATAGTTGCATAAAACAGTTATTCTGTATCTGAAACGCCTAAATGTTATAAGAAACAGAATAAGCAACTAAAATGCTACAAGAATAAGCTTTTATTTAGACAAAACAGTGAAGTTCTGTCCTTTGTATTGGCCATGGGTATGTTTTGCCCTGCAAAATCTGACGTTTGTACCAAAAATGTCCCACTTTGGGCATTTGAAAAGGTGGCAACCCTAAACAGAGACTGAGAAGTTGAGGTCATGGAGGAAGAGGAGAGCAGGGAAGAGAAGTAAATGCCACCTGAGAGGGAGTAATTACATGTAGCATGTCCAGTAAGAGAGGAGATTTTTAATCTATCCTCCCAAGAATTGACTGCTTCTCAAATTCAGCTTTTGATGGAGGGACTTTCATTTATTCCTGCCAGCAACAGCCTGTTGATTTATACTCTAGTTTATTTAATGATGTTTGCAAAAAAATTAGACTTAAAACTGATTTTTAAACAAGCAGAAAGTAATCTTTTCACATTTAAAAAACTTAGTACATTCACATGTATACACCACCCATTAATGGGGCATTTCTAAATATGCGTCAGTGGGATATTAGGAAGTTCTATTCTTTAAGTAACATAAATATGTTTTTACAGTTTCTCTATAGAAGAACAAAAAGCACTACAAAATTCACTTTAACATGATTATATTATTATAATTCTGCAGATAAGGGTGGTGGTATTGTAATAATGGATTGAGAGAAATATTATTTATCAGTAGAAAGTTTATTAACAGATAATACCTCTTACAGTATTATAAATAAATATGAAGTAGTGAAGTACACTCTGCGTGCATTCCATTCAGGGCGTGTTCTTAAAGAAGAAATGCAAGTTTGTGGTGGGCTCCCCTCCCTGCCTAGTGGGCCCCCCAAGCCTGCGAGGTCTAGGTGACTGCCTATGTCATCTAGTGTTGGATCTAACTCTGCCCCTAGCAACACTGTTCAGTCTCAGTCTCCATACAGGTTTTGTACCAAGTGAATGGAGAACAGCTACAGTCATTACTCTGCATAAGGGAGGACCTTCCAGTGACCCAGACAATCACAGACCTATAAGTCTGACCAGTATCAAATGCAAAGCCATGAAAAGACTTATCATGGAATGAATCAATCAGGACATAGTGAGCCTCCATACACTGGACCCATCTCAGTTTGGATTTGTCAGTGGCCTGCAGGCTTTGGGGGACTGACTAGCCAGTGAGGGGGGCCACCACAAACATACATTTCTTCTTTAAGAACATACTCTACATGCTTTCCATTTCTTCTTTAAGGAAACACACACACTGCACCCTTATTAGCATCTGTATGTGTGCTTTTAGGATGACGTACACACATTTAAATTGAAACAGTGTGCGTTTTTTTTAAGAAATAGTGTGTTTGATTTTTAAGAAAAAAGCACTGGACAAACAAGTAGGAGATTTTTTTTGTTATGCTGTTAGACTCATGTTTATGTTTGTGTGTGTATGAGTATGTAATGCCCTAGTTAGAGGGGACATGTTAGTTAATTTAACCAGGTCCAAATTCTGTACCTTAGTTACAGGTGACAAGAGACAAATCCTCTACACAAACTAAGAGTTTCATTGCATTTTCACAGAATTGTGAGTTTCATTACATTTTCAAGGAATTATTAGGTTTCAGTACATTTTCAAGAAATTGTGAGTTTCAGTACATTTACAAGGAATTGTTATCCGCAGTACATTTGCAAGGAATTTTGAGCTTCAGCACATTTGCAAAGAATTGTGAGCTTCAGTAAATTTGCAAGGAACTGTGAGCTTCAATGGCAGAGAAGTTTACAGCTGCTAAGTCTGTTTTCAATGTGCAACTGTTTTGTATAGAAAATGTTCATTACAGTTTGTGCTAGAGAATTTGAATGCACTATTAGTAGCACAACAGGTAGTATACTTGCCTTTGTTGCAGAAGGCTGTGGGTTCTACTCCCAAACCATGTAGATGGATTGCTGGTACTGTGTTGTACTTTAAAGGGGGATGGGATACTGCAGGTCTGAGTTTGTCCTTCTTTAGATGAAATGCATTGTAACTATGAACTTATTTTCAGTTTGCCATCCATTCCCTATTACAATATTAGCAGTTTATCATTTGTTTATGTCCCCGTGGACTATGATGTTTGCAGATGACATTGTGATCTGTAGTGAGAGTAGGGAACAGGTGGTGGAGACCCTGAAGAGGTGGAGATATGCTCTAGCGAGAAGAGGAATGAAGGTCATTAGGACTAAGACAGAATATATGTGTGTGGATGAGAGGGAGGATAGAGGAATGGTGAGGATGCAGGGAGTAGAGGTGGCAAAGGTGGATGAGTTTAAATACTTGCGATCAATAGTTCAGAGTAATGGTGAGTGTGGAAGAGAGGTGAAGAAGAGAGTACAGGCAGGATGGAGTGGGTGGAGAAGAGTGTCAGGAGTGATGTGTGACAGACGAGTACCAGTAAGAGTGAAAGGGAAGGTCTACAAGAGGGTAGTGAGACCAGCTATGTTATATGGGTTGAAGACAGTGACATTGACAAAAAGGCAGGAGTCAGAGCTTGACGTGGCAGAGTTGAAGATGTTAAGATTTGCACTGGGTGTGATAAGGATGGACAGGATTAGGAATAAGTATATTAGAGGGTCAGCCCAGGTTGGAAGGTTTGGCGACAAAGCCAGAGAGACAAGATTACATTGGTTTGGACATGTGCTGTGAAGGGATGCAGAGTATATTGGGAAAAAGATGCTAAGGATGAAGCTGCCAAGTAACAGGAAAAGAGGAAGGCCTAAGATAAGGTTTATGGATGTGGTGAGAGAGGACATGCAGGTGGTTGGCATGACAGAGCAAGATGCAGAGGACAGGAAGAAATGGAAACAGTTGATCTGCTCTGGCAACCCCTGACGGGAGCAGCTGAAAGAAGAAGAAGATCTTTTTTTTTATGTAACATAGGCAATTTATTCTTCAAGGGCAGCAAGCACTGAATTTGTAGATGAAACACTGAAATATAAAATTGTTTGCTAGTAACAACCTCTTCATTTGTTACATATCTCTAATCTGGAATTATTCAGATAACTTTTACTTCTGGAGACATTGTGCTTATTGACCGATATTGGTGGGATGTAATAAGAAGTTTGAAGGACCCTTTTATGGTTGAAATGTTCTGAAATGGACAGTTTTATTTTCATTATTGGTTCATATGTTTTGCTTCATTGCCTACTGGAAAAATGTTTAAAACTTGAAACAGACTCTAACAAGTGGTGCTGTATTATACAAGGAATATAATTTAATACAACCAGGAAGGTGAATCAAAGAACACAAGCATATATGCATGGGCCTAAAAATGTGTAAAATGGGCCTACGGCTTGAAAACAGCACAAAGGTAAGCTTAATTCACCACTGACCACATGCATTTTCTTTGAATGTGAGTTTCAATGCCATTTCAATGAATGTGAGTTTCAAGTGCAGAGAAATTTACTGTTAATGCCAAGTCTGTTTTCATTGTGAGACTTGTGTTGTTTTGTTTAGCATATGTCTATCAGTGTCTGTACTATACAATTTGAAATAAAAGTTTTAAATTCAATCCAAATATCTGTAATCATTGTAGAAGTAAAGAAGAAAATAGTATCCACACCAACAGGTTTTAACAGTCTTTATGATAACTGGGGAGAAATAACCAAGTAATGAAACACTGGGATAGCTGGTCAGAGGGCTCTGATCCATTACCCTGCCAGGGCCTCATTTGACAAACAATCCCATCCAACTCTGATTAGGGCGTGGCTAAATCATGCTTCATGCTATTTAAGCTTCTGCCAGGGATATTGTCAGGCCCCATCAGTGCCGTAGTTTTAGGTTTTGAGACCACTTTTAGGACTTCATCTTGTGTGATAGCTAGAGGAGAACCAGTTTCAGGTATACCTTGAGGGACACTCTGGGGGAGAGAGGAGTAAAGTTACACCTAAACTTCTCAGCCAGTGTATAGATAACACCATTCACAATCAGCTCAGTGCATTGCTGCATTGTGCTTTTGAGATTATGAACATAACTAAAATGGCTTGTGATTCTCTTTGGCTTGGGAAGCTATTTTAGCCTCAAACTTGGCTTTAGTAGATTTTATTAAACTCCTGTATTGTTTGTATATTTCAGTGACAAGGCCTCTAACATTCTGGGAATTATTATTCTTACTTTTGGTCAAAATTGTTTTTCTTTTATTATAAAGCTTGTTGATATTATGTTCACAACATGTAGATTTGTTTCTAAGGTTTGCCATGCACTTGCTCCTTTGGGGCATAGATGCATCTTTGCAGCTGCTTACATGGTGGTATACAATGGTGGTGGGTTTGGTGTGGATTTGAAGCTTGTCAGTGTATCACTTAGGAGTAGGTAGTTTGTCTTAAATAAATCTCTAAAGGTACCTTGGGTGGAAGAGACCTCTGGTTTCA
Organism: Protopterus annectens; assembly: GCF_019279795.1. Taxonomy (NCBI): domain Eukaryota; kingdom Metazoa; phylum Chordata; order Ceratodontiformes; family Protopteridae; genus Protopterus; species Protopterus annectens. The sequence continues at coordinate 494,556,510 of NC_056737.1, read as the reverse complement.
GTTTTATTTAGAAGGAGACTGCTTTATGGTCAGACCTAAGCAGTGATAAGATACACAAGGGATGGTGCAAAATGCTCCCATATTAGTAAGGACAATATTTAAGATGTTATCCCCCCTAGTGGGCACTCTGAACAATTGATCCAGGACATTGTAATTGACAAAGTCCAGGAATCTCTGTGCTTGTGCACTACTGGTGGTATAGGTTTCCACACTATAGTTGGATAGTTTATATCACTAGGAAAATGGTATTATGTTTAATACTGAGTGATTTTTGTTCCTGTAGATAGGTACTGTGGCTTTCTTTTGTCATAGATGGAGTTCTATAGCTAGCTATTGCATGGTATGGGACCTTTCTGATGGTTATTTGGACACGAAGAAGCTCTATTGCATCATGCTGCTTTACCAGCCTTGACGTGAGTTTCTTCAGGATGTAGATTGATACACTTCCATCTTTTTCCCCTCCTACACAGTAGAGAGTCTAAATGTGTGGCAGACATTACAGTGTTGCACAGCTGGCATGCTCTTCACTATTTTAAACCATATCTCGGTCACTACACAGATCATTTTCCTCCAGGGTGAGAAGGGCTTACAGGGAGTGGAGTTTTTCTTTAGGCTCCTAGCATTGATCAGTAACACCTTCATATTTTCCTTTGCTTGCTTCGTAATGTTGGTAGGTTTATCAGGTTTGCATCCCCTAAAAAAGGTAGTATAAGGGTGGAAAATGTCATTGCCAATAATCAAAACCATGGAAGGAACAGGTGTAGACAGTTCCCGGAGAAGCAGCGTGCTCTATCAATCATATTCTCCAAGGGTGACAAATATTGAACCCCTTTGAATGACACCAAAAACTAAGCCAATTCTTGAAGTCAGTTATTTTTTCCTCATATCACTGCATAATCCTTGGAGAAGGTGGAATGTTGTTCAGTGCTAGGCTGATACCTGCCTTGGACATATAGTCTGAGAGCTCCATCATATCTCTCTTCATGTAATCCAGGGAGGTACACCTGAAGTCGTTGACACTGGCATAAATTATGAAAGATTCAAGGACTTGAGTGCATGCATGATCTGATGGAACCTGGCACCAAACAAACAGCTAACTAACTTTCATTGCTCACTGTGGTAACAGATACATTTGTGTCTTGCAATAGAGTCACCTATAACAAGAATGTTTGGTTGGGTCAATACCTGCCTTATGGGCTCAGCACCTGTGACTTTGGGACTCCGTGTGCTATGTGAGAAAGTTGGCTTAATATGCTGAATGTGCTTTCTACCTGTGTTATGTTTTGGAGGTCTATGCGGTTTAAGGAAGTTAATCTTTAGAACCTCAACATATGATGGATTATGCGTATTGTGGTGGCCTTGGAGAAGTGTGATGAATGATGTACTACTGTCAATTTTGGTGTTGGAGTTTACTTTGTGTGAGATTTTTACCTCCAAGGATATTATATATGTACATCTCTCACACACTGTTTTATGCTGTTTGAGTAATAAATGATCGTTAGGCAGCATGAGAGAATTCTTTCTGAATCAGGCTGGCTATAGAAGTTGTGGGGACAGGAATGAGACTGGGAGGAAGGGCAGAGTACAGAGTTAGATGACAGTATTGATAGAACAGTTCCAAGACAATAACGTAAAGGAAGATAACAATCTATATGTTTGTATAGACTTGCTACTGAGTATTTATATTTCAGTGCAAAATAACTAGTGTAGAAACCTTCCTGTTGAGTTGTGTTTGATGCTTAGTAATGACCTTTACTCAGACGGTCTTTCATTTTTTTGCTTAGTTCAAAATTAAAAGCATCCAAGGGAAGGGAAAAATAACAAATAAAAGGAACAAAAAAGAGGTAGAGTCCAAATTTAATGTGAAGAATATGAAGGGAAAATGGTTACAAGTGATTTGATAGTGAAGTGGTAGATGTGAAAGTCAGGAGGCAGAAAAGAATAAGTGACGAAAATCAGGTTTATCCTGGCAAGACAGAGGAGATAATGAAGCGATACATAGAAACAAGGAGTGTTAGGGAAAAGAGATAAGGAAACTATTATAATTATAAAACTATTAGTTTGTAATAAGTACATGAGTCAAAATCAACATATTGGAATGCATAATACGGATAAAAGGACAATACTGCAGGTGCCAGATACTGGGAGTGAAGATAAAGCATAGTAAATGCCACTTCATCAACAAGAACAGAATTTACCAGAAGTTTAGAGAAAAGAGGGAAAAGGGAATGAGAAACCAAAAAGGATATGACATAATGGTAGAGATCATTAAAAAAAGCAGGCAGGGAATGTAAAAATAGACTCTTGTGTGATAATAGGACCCATAGTACAATCAGAGAGAAAATTTATTAGTGAACAAACAAGACATAACATCCAATAGTGTATATGGGAAAGGTGAAGCTCTTTCACACAGAATAAAAAAATAAACTGATAAATGCTAAATGTCACATGAGAACAGAGGGATGTGGTTAAGAAGAGCTGTAAGAGGCAGAATTTATTAAAAATGATCTGGTGATACAGTGTATCATTAAAAAGGCCGTTAAAGTGTCCTGTTTAAAAGCTTGATAAATCTAGTTCTCAGCAATGTAGTAGTAATTCTGAATATATCAGCAGTAAGGAATAGCCATAAGAACAAGATATGATGAATCATGTTTTTTGCCTCTCAGAATCTGGCAAAGTATATAGTGAAATACCAGGAGACCTTTAGATTATATGGTCAGAAAGTTAGATAGATGTTAACAGAGATGGATGAGGGAAACCATGGGAATCAAAGGCTAATGCTCTATCATGTCCCATCATTGCTCCAAAGAAGGTTTTTCAGATTTCTTTTGGCATAGTGATAAGAAGACTGGTAGAATACAAAGATATTAGGAGGGTCAACAGAACAAAAGAATTGTCAAAAATCGATACATGGTGCAAAAATACACTTTGTGTTAGCATTAAAAATTAAGTAATAAATGGGATGAAATTAACATTTACTGAACTGAGTGGTGGAAGAGTTAAGGAATATTTGTAAATTAGACGGTCAAACTGGTGACTAAAATCCAAGAGACTGCCTCATCTGACAAAGAAAGATAAAATAATCTGCATATAGTATCTGGGAATATTGCACTGCTGGATAAAGAGTAAGATGACAGTATTAATGGAATATGTTCAAGACAAGGACATAAAAACTGAAAGAACTCCAGCTCTATTCAGTCGCTTACCGCTTGCTCAGAGGTGACCTTTGCCTAACATACAAGGCCATGTCAAACCCAGATTTGATGAATATGCTTCACCTCAAAAAATCTAGATCCGTCAGAGCCACAAGGGCGGGAGATGTAAACCTCGACACGGCTATTAATAGGACGTGCTGGAGGGATAGATTCATCACCCAAAGACTCCCTATGCTGTGGAATAAAATCCCGGTATATGTGAGGCAGAGCACCTCGCTGGCCTTGTTCAAGAGAAATCTTGACCAATGGATGGGAGATCGCAGATATACCCCAGGGATTACCTCAGTGTCACTGCTCAACAGAGGCACAGCAAAATAATGGGTATAGTTCCCCATACTGTAAGCCACAAAACTATGGGCTAGGCTTGTAAATGCCCTCGGGCAGATAGCCTAGTATGAACCTATGAACCTATGAACCTATAAAACCTGCAAGAACCCTGGCTAGGACAAATTTAAATTTTCAGTGTAAAAATACACTGCATTATTTTTATCTGTAATTAAAAATAGTAAATATAGGTGCTCAAAAGGAGATTACTTAGCTTAGTAGAGAGTTTAAAGACCAAAGTTTTAAGAATGACACATGAATTGTTGCTGATAGGGATACATATTGTACAAGTAGTGTAACATCAGTGAAATATAACACATTTTGGAAATAAATTAATGTGCATAAAGAATACACAAAATGAAAAGAAAACCTTAGTACTCAGCGAAGACCTTAATACCAGAACTCAGTAATATATAGATTATAAGGGATTATAAGGAATATTTTAATGGAAATAATGATTTGGCTTTTACAGACTCTGAATAAGACAGTGGTAAACATGAAATAAGCTTACTAAGTGTAGTATCCTTCTAGATTTTAGTAATACTGAATGTCGGTGGACAAGGAAAAAGTACAAACCACACTTATACAGAGAAGAGAGGAGGCTCCATTTTGGATTATATAATAGTGTCATTTGATGTACTGGAAAAATGTGATTTTGAAATAAACACTAGAACAGAAAGTGAACATTTTCTGTGGAAACAACTCTGAATGGTGATGATTATATAATTTAAAAAATACACTCGTGACAGGAAATGCATTCAGGTGAATTGTAAAAAGTTTCATGTCTGTATTACTCGGATGAGTAGTAAATTAATGGAACAATGGCTTTGTGTGCTAATGTAAAATATTAAGATATTCGCTATTTAGTAGATTTATATAAACAAATACGTAACATGCATACAGAGTGAAGCAGGCATTTGGAAAAACACACAGAGTGGCCAAAGACAGTGGCTTACATGATGTGGCCTGCTTATCTGTAAAGAAAATGTTTAGGAACTGCATGATTGCTTTATTAAAAAAAATTGGTTGAAAAAAGGACAAACCAGGCATGCTATAAAAGAAAGAAGCATGATCTGTGTGTAGATAATAGCTTAAAAGTTCCATCCAATTAACTCCTTGAGTAAAATCACTTAACAAGGAAATAAATTTACTGAAAGGTATGGAATCACAGCTGGGATCATGTACACAACTGAAGCCTACCTTTCATACGAACATAATTGGAGGATAATAGGAGGCTAAAAAACAACTACTTTATCCTTCATGGACATTGTCAGTAAGGGACCATGCCAGACTAGGGGTACTGGAAATCAATACGCACGCTCATCTTTAGAGGCCAGGAAAGTAATCATGTGCTTCTTCCCCAGTGTATGTAAACAGTATTCATGCCTCAATACCACCTTTACCTTCAGCAGTAGAGACATTTCTACCTGATACATACCTAAAAATCTCTGAAGCATATACCTTTTCAAGGGGCATGTCCAACACCTGATATTTAAAGATGAACAGCCATTAAATGGTACATGGAACAGTTACACTAACATTTAAATATATTTACATGTGAGCCAAGGAAGAAGACCAGCTGGCATAATGGTTAAGGTCTTTGTCTCCCATGCGCAGGGTATAAGGTTCAGTCCTGAATTCCGGACAGTGCTTGTTTAGAGTTTGCATGTTCTCCCTGTGTCTTTTTGAGATTTCTCCCACCTCCGAAACACATGCTGAGTGTTCCCATCTCAAACTCACCAAAGAATGAAGCTGTGAAAAGCAGCACAGACTCTACATGGAGCCTATAGAGGGAAGAGTTGTACAGACCACCCAATTTGGGCATCTACTGTGGTACACAGTGTCCTCAAGATAGCAGAACATGATTGTTTTCTGTATCACAGGAACGATTCCCATTGCTATGTGACGTCATCAGTGACTCGACAAATTACAAAGGGTGAAACCTTTTGAACACCTCTTTACTCACCCTACTTATAGCATAATAGCAATATCAACATGAAATGCAGTTGCATCTTTGTGTTATATTCAACTTAAAGGTACTGTGCAAATTATATTGATTGCAGTGCTTCTCACAAATAGTTTTACCGTGAATGCCTGTTATAAAGCAATGTTTTGTATGACCTCCTTACACTGTACTATAATATAGTTAGGCTCTCTTAGAGAGCTCTTTTTCAACCCTTAGCCAGTTGGTGTTTAGTTAAAGGGAGCTGATAAGATATATTGGTACAGCTAGAAGTTTATAGATATAATTGGGAAAAGAAAGAGTGTAAAATGCAGAAAAGTATACATTTACAAGGGTGACAGCTCAAGAAAGAGTAACATACAAAAATTTACATCTTATATGGGATGTTGTGCAGTACTGCAAAACAAGTAAGAGTTTATAGATCATAATCTTGATGGTATAAGATATAGTAGCGAGATTCCTACACAGCTTAAACATTTCTTCTAAAAGTAGTTAAAGAATAATCCCTATTACCAACTTGATACATAAAGCTGTTATGGTACAAGATGTTTTTTTTTCTCTCATCAGAATACATTTTTAGTTTGCTTTGTTGCAGAAATATAATACATTACTTTCTGTACAAGAAAGATTACAGTATTCCATGGTAGGCCTCACAATGTCAGTGTACATCTATACTTTGTTGAAGTTTATAGTTTTGTTTAATGAACAGAAATTCAGTCTTGAAAGTTTTACAAAAAGGAGAGATAGAACTGTTGTAGAGATTTTATGATTAATAAATAGAGTAGTTCTTTCAGTTGGAATCCTTATAATGGAACCATTTACTTCTGAGTACAATTTCACTAGACTTCTCTATACAGCCTTAATCTACTGTATTACAATATTGTTAATGCGAGTCCTGACATGATTTTTGATCACTATCCTTACTTGACATTGAAAGTATTACTATATGCTCACATTTACTGCATGATTGTTTTTAAGGACAGTATATAAACATAATTAATTGTCATTAGTGCACCTCAGCTGATTTTATTCATCTTGGTTATACAACATAATCTTATTTTAATATATGTTTAATAATCAGCTTATTGATTCATTGTAGTACAAATAGTAATATTTCATGTTGTTTTTCATAATTACTTAATAATATTTAACAATTTATTGATTTTATTATTATTCTACTTTAGTCGTGTTTACTTCTGTACGTAAGAAAGATAAGTTTACTTAAAAGCCATACATTTAAATATATAACAGTTTGCAAATAGGCAGTTCCTGTTTGAAACTTGCTGCTAGTTAGAATGATAATTTGAGTGATAGATGTCACTCAAATTAGGAGTTTATAACTCCAGAAAGGTCTTGGGTGTTTTTTTTTTGTTAAAAAATTTTGCTACAATTTATTGAAAATGTTGTTTACGATGTTCACTGTAACTTACACAGTTGAAAGTTATTTTAATATACCTTTGATTTTACCTCTATATCATTTTTTAGGTATATCAAGCAGTGGTATTCCTTACATTTATCTTTTATACATAAACAGACAAAAGAGTAATAAATGTATAGACAATATGCATTATCACACACGGAAACTACCTCATGACTTCTTTACATTGTCTGTCACTCAATGTTAATGGTCTAAACAATCCTAATAAGAGAAGATCTTTAAATAAATACCTCAAATTGCAAAACTCCCAAATAATATTTCTACAAGAAACCCACTTGATATCAGAAGATATTTCTAAATTGGACTCTAAATCATTTTCTATTCTAGCCAGTTCAGAACATTCAAAGAAAAAAGGGGAGTTGCTATATTATGGCATAACAAATTACCTAAACCAAAAATAATAGAATCATACCAAGATAAAAAAGGTATGTTAGCATCAGTTATTATAGAATTTAGCAACAAAATATTCACTTTAATCAATACATACTGGATTCCTGGCTTTGGACTTAAATCAGTACAGCAACACATAGAACACATCTTACATTTTTCTAAGGGGTAATATCATTTTGGCCGGTGATTTTTAACTGTATTTTTGATAGCAAGGACTCTACCTTTATTGGTAAAAGAAAAATCTCATCAATGGCTAGACTTTTGAAAGAATTTTCTGATTCTCTCCTGCTAAAAGGTGTAAATAAATATGCAGACCCCAACGCTCTATTTTACACGTTCTATTCACATAGGCATAATTCATATTCTAGGATAGACAGAGCCTTTGTTTCTAATAACTTGGTTGATTCTTTAACTAGAGTAAAGGTAATTACATGTCCCCTTTCTGACCATAACTCCATAACCTTTGATATAAATATCCACTCAACTTCTAAAGTACAGATAAAAAGAATCCCAGCATATATCACTGAACTAAATGATTTTAAAGCTTTCTTATCTGAAGGAGTACATAACTTCATAGAACTTAACACAACTAGTGATACATCTGAAGTCTTTATTTGGGATGCAATGAAACCCTACTTATATGGTGGAATAACTAATTGGTATAAAAAAAAGACTTATGTGGGATAAAGAATTAAAAGAAATACAATCTAATCTTGACAAATTGAACCTTGATCTTTTAAAAAACAAAGATGACAAAGACAAAAAAAAAAGAAATAAATTCTTTAAGCAAAAAGTATCTTGAAATATTAAATCATAAAACCATGATTAGTTTAGAGAAATGTAAACTCATTACATTTTCATCGAATCCTAGCTCCATGAATATTCTAGCCAACAAATCTAAAAGATTAAATAAATTTAACCATATTAATGAAATTTTCTCACCACAGAAGAAGAAAATGGTCTCTGGTTTACATAATATACTAAACGAATTCAGAGAATTTTTTCATAGTCTTAATCAGTCGTCCGAATTATTAAATCCAAAAAAAGACATACAGACATTCATTAGTAAAAACTCAAAGAAAAAATTAACAGAAGAGCAAGCTGAATTACTTGATAGACAGATTACTCTCAAAGACATTTAGCTGCAAATGAATGAACGTAAATGAAACAAAGCTCCAGGAAATGATGGAATCATCCCAGAAATTTATAAAATTTTACCTAATAAAGCTATCACAGTTTTACATGCTGTTTTTAACATAGTACAAACTAAAAACTTCATCCCACCATTGTGGTAATATACTTTTATAACCCCTATTCTAAAACAGGACAAAGACCCCACTAAATGTAATTCATATAGACCTATATCCCTACTAAATATAGACTACAAAATATTTATGTCTATGTATGCTAATAGACTCAAAAATGTTCTTCCTAATCTGGTGGAGGTGGATCAAACAGGTTTCATAATAAATAGAACCTCTTACAACAATATTAAGAGAATATTAACCTTAATTGAATCAGTAAAGATTTTAAAAACAAATTTAACTATAATTAGATTAGATATAAATTGTGCCTTTGATACAATTAATTGGGATTATCTCCTCATTCTTTTGGGGGAACTTAATTTTTTGGAACATTTTGTAAACCTTATTACTCAATTATATAATGGTTGTCATGCATACATCAAAACAGGTCCTAATATCTCTCAATCTATACCAATAGTAAAAGGCACTAAACAAGGTTGCCCGTTGTCCCCTCTTTTATTCACCTTAATCATAGAACCCTGGGAAAATTTGATAAGGGATAACATTAATATAATAGGATATGAATTGGGTTTTAATGAAACATCAAATATTCAGATGTTTGCAGACGACATTCTGATTACACTGGGTGGCAAAGACCCATCATTGTCAGAACTATTTAACAATATGGAGCATTTTCAAAGGAACTCAGGCCTTAAAGTTAACCACAATAAAACACAAATTCTTTTAGTTGGTCAAAAGAAAATTTATATACAAGATAATTTTAAGAAATATATAGCACAATCTAAACAAATATATTTAGGCATAATTATTACTAGCAGCATAAAAGATATTATAAAACTGAACTTTAATAAAAGTATTGCAAACATAGATAATTTAATAACTAGATTGTCTAAAATAAAATTCTCCATGTATGAGAAATTATCAATTATAAAGATGGTATTACTCCCCAAAATCTTGTATATAATTCAGTCCATCTCTATACCCCCAACACATTTAGTAATCAAAAAATTTAACATGATGATTAAAAAATTCCTTTGGCATCCAATTAAACCCAGAATGGCTTTATCAACCCATATGTATAGCTGGGATAATGGATGTATAGCTTTACCCAACCTAGAACTTTATTCAATTTCTTCAGTAATCAAATCAATCGCTCAGTTTATTGACAGTAAATATTCAGCAAAATGGAAATATTTTTTTTACTTTGTCTATCTCAATCTCCAAAAAACAATGATACTCATATGTTATACTTAATGAATAACACTTTTTTTTGGAGACTGAAAGAATATTTTTATTTCCACTACACCCAAACATTTAAATCTAACTACATAACTCTAATTTTAAAGTCATTTAAAAATTTCATGCTTAGACATAAAATATATGAAAGCTGGATATTTCTTACTTTCCCCATCGCCTATACACAAGGAATTATGTTTACAGTAGATTATGAGAAAATGTCACTATTTAAACAAAAGAGCCTCATAGCATGACATCAATTGATGAACAACCACAAATTAAAAGCTCTTAATACTATTATAGAAGAGAATAATTTTGACTCAGTACTATGGCTAGACCTACAAGAAGCAAGGAAATACATCAAGGGTAAACTCGATCTAATCCCTCCTTCAATTAAAACATCAATTCCTAGTCTGATACAGCTTTTAACTCTATTAACTCAACAGAACATTTCACTGAAAGCTAGTCTTTCCCTCGTATATAAAACAATAAAATCAGACTTGGATATATATACAGATAATTACTGGGAAATTTTTACCACCAGTAATAATGCCCATCCTTCAAATAAGGATAAATTAAATATTCTTCAATCTGCTGGTAAAACAACATCTTCACACAAATGGAAAATTTTCACCTGGAGATTTTTAAATAGATCATTCCTTACACCTCATAATATCAGCAAGATAACTAAAGATAGTGTTTTATGTTGGAGATGTAGGAAGGAAATTAATGCAGACTGGATACATATATTTTATGAATGCTCACTTTTAAAGAAATTTTGGGAAGATGTTAATAACTTCTTACAAGCAATCTTTACAGATAATTTTATTATTACTAAATCACTTATTCTATTTAACACTTCAATCCCAAAATGTGTAAAACCCAACAAATATTCAATCTTATGGTCTATATTGTCCATCTGATCAAAAATTCATCTGCACGTGGGGCAAATGCACGGCTCAAAGAATACAAAATCCAAAGCAAAAAAACAGAGCCAGCATACAGTGTTACAGAATTTATTGTAATGAAAATTAAATCATTACAAAGTAAAAAACAAACCGGTTTCGGCAGGAACAAACACAGCCTTCCACAGTGTTATTTACATTCATTGTAGTGAACGAAAATATATATACACACACTCATCATTAATCTAATTGGTTCAATCAAAGATTTTCATTTAAACCAGGTGGGAATAATCCCCCCAGTTTGATTATCCACTTCTTTTCTTTGGTGTTTAAGATAGAATGCAACCCAGTTTTATTATGGATATCATCTGGTACAGACAGTGAGTTTCAATGTATATCTAGGTCACCTTCCCCCAAACACAATCCAAACACCATCCCTTTAGGTGTAAATACAAAAGAGGGGGGAGAAAACACAGGAGGAATCACCAACATAGAAAGTTTACTGAAAATGGTCATGGAGAAATAGATATTCCATCAAGTAACAATGTGCTAAATCTGATTTTGTATTGTCCCCTACACATCTGTTGGTCCTAAATAAAGGGTTGTCTTTTGTACCAGGCTTTATGGTCTCTGAGGATTTGTTAGCTCAAGATGTTGTCTCTTTTTGCAGAACATTGAACCTCAAACTGTTCTTTGGTGACTCTGGGTATGATGGTAATGAAAGATTCATATATCACAAATCCACATTTGTTCCACCTATGCATCCACTTGTACAACAGTTTCAGAGGAATATTCTCAATGATCTTAATTTTTCTGGGTCTGATATTCACTTCAAATCCAACAACATCTCTCTGGCTGAACGTGAAGCCATTTTTGAGCTACAGAATAATGGTAATATTGTTATTATTTCGGCTGACAAGGGGGGTGCTGTTGTCATTTTGAATTGGAGTGCTTATGACAAGGAGGTGAACAGACAATTGTCTGATCCCAGATATTATTCCTTGATGAGTATTGACCCTACATCTAGGTTTCAAAAACATATTGAGGAATTCATATACTGGGCCAGAGATGAATGTATCATAACCAATGAAATTGCACAACAACTCATTGTTAAGGACCCGGCCACCCAATATATCTATTTCTTGCCCAAGATCCACAAGGATCTTTTGAATCCTCCGGGCAGACCCATTGTTTCGAGAAGGGGTTACATTACAGAACCCCTTTCATTGTTTCTTACCAAACATCTTAAACCTTTACTGGGAATGATACGTTCAAGATTACATGATACCACTAGTTTTCTTCAGATCATTTCTGACAGCCAGCTTGAAGACAACTGGTTACTATGTACTCTGGATGTCTGCTCTTTATATACCAATATTCCACACCAATATGGCCTTGACACCTTATCCTTTTGGTTGGACAAGGCTGATTTATATCCATCCACTTTCAATTCTTTTTTGATTGAGTTAGCCAAACTAGTTCTCACGAGCAATGTCTTTTCTTATTCAGACAAATGTTACTAGCAGGTCAAGGGGACAGCAATGGGGGCATCATTTGCCCCCATTTATGCGGATCTTTTTATGGCTTTTGTTGAACACCATATTATTTATGATTCTGATAACAACACATTTTTACCATACATTGACATCTGGAGGCGCTACCTTGACGACTGCTGGTTGGTTTGGACAGGGGAATTACAAATGCTACATGAATTTCTCACATATTTTAACAACAACATCTGGGGATTGGAATTCACTGTCCATTATGACCGTAGGAATATTACTTTTTTGGATGTTGCTGTTACTAAGTTGGCTGACAACACATTATCCACTGAGGTTTTTAGAAAACACCCTGAGTATAATACTATTCTTCATGCCTCCAGTTTTCACCCCCCACATGTTATACGTAACATTCCGAAATCTCAATTCATCAGAATTAAACACATCTGTTCCAATGATTCCTCTTTTCAGACTCACAGGAGAGACCTTACCAACAGATTCAAATCCAGGGGATATGGTATGGGCTATGTTTCAGCTGCCAGTAATATGGTTGATTCTTTTGATAGGGATAACCTAATTAAGTATAATGAGCATAAATCAAACAGAGACTCTACTTTGAGATTTACGACAACTTATGCTAGAAACTCTAATCATCTGATTGATAGTGTGCATAGACATTGGAACATTCTCAAATATGATCCAGATATATCAAGCCTCATACCAGACAAATGTCTTTTTTCTTTTTGCAAAGGAAAAAATTTGGGTTCTTTTTTTTTAATCATTTCAAACATGTGAATAGGAATAATGACCCCAATTTAATTCAAACAACACTGACAGGGGATCCACTGATAGGCTGTTATCCTTGTGGACACTGCACAAACTGTGACAAGATTAATAAGTCCAAACAATTTTCCAGTAGAAATTGCCCAGTAGTTTATGATCTCAGGTTCTTTGCAAATTGCAGTACTGACTGGGTCATTTATTTGATGACTTGCCACTGTGGCTCATATTATGTAGGACAAACGTCCAGACCGTTAAGAATAAGGATATCTGAACATATCAGCAACATTAAAAATAAGAGACAGAACAATGCATTGTACAAACATCATTTAGTACATGCTTCTGCTAAATTCACTTTTATCATAATTGATAGAATTGTTGGCAATAAGCATAATAAAACTGGGTTGCATTCTATCTTAAACACCAAAGAAAAGAAGTGGATAATCAAACTGGGGGGATTATTCCCACCTGGTTTAAATGAAAATCTTTGATTGAACCAATTAGATTAATGATGGGTGTGTGTATATATATTTTCGTTCACCACAATGAATGTAAATAACATTGAGGAAGTCTGTGTTTGTTCCTGCCGAAACCGGTTTGTTTTTTACTTTGTAATGATTTAATTTTCATTATAATAAATTCTGTAACACTGTATGCTGGCTCTGTTTTTTTGCTTTGGATTCTATATTGTCCATCACCAGGAAAGAAGTCACAAAAGATTGGAAATCTTCACATAGTCCATCTTTTCAAAATTTTAAAGATCTTCTTAAGGATGTTTCCAAACTCGAAATGTTGACAATTAGATCTAGATCCTCAAGGAATACAACATATAAATATTGGAAGAGTATATCTGAACTACTAGAAAACCAATAACCTGAATGTAAAATCAAATCCTTTTTCTATTAGCCTAACAGTAATATTTCATTCTTGTACAGTGAACATTTCTGTATATAGGTTATGGTATTATTGTTTACTATACCATTCCTTTTTTTATTTTTATCTAATGTATCAAAAATCTTTACAATTATTTTAATAACTGTGCATATTTCATTTTTGATTTCAATAAAAATTTTATTAAGAAAAAAAGATAGCAGAACACGGATCACAGACTGTGTGCCATGGCAGGTATATAAAACATGATTCTAGGTGATTTGGTCATGTTGACTAATGTCACCAAAAGGCATGGGTATTTGCTAGTGATAAGTGAGTTGAGAACCGTCCTACTCCATCTTACACCAGGGCCCTATGCTAAAAGTGGGAGAGGTGTATGTGCCCCTATTAGCTAGTGTGTGCCTGCTATAAAGCTCAGTAGCACTGGGTCAATAAGCTACTTGCTGGTCAGTGTCCAATTGCCCATCTTGGGATACCTGGAATAGCTTTGTTGAACAAGAGCCAATTGTAAAACCAATCAACCTATCAAACAAACTAAGAATTGCTACACTCATTGTAGGCTCTCTGACAGTCCAAAGCTTGGAAGTAGATGACGTAATGTTAAAGAGGAGGCTGGACATCTTAAGTATTCAAGAGACAAGATGGAAGGGAAATACAGCAAAGCCACTTGGCTCAGGATCCAGAGTCTACTGCTCAGGAGAAGGACAGGTTAGAAATTGTGTGGGAATTGTGGTGAAGGAGAGGCTTTGGTAGACAGTGAGGGATGCCATCAGAATTAGTGACAGACCCATGGCAATCAGACTCCAGCCTAAAGATAAGACAGTATTCATAATATCAGCCTATCTGCCACAGCAAAATTGTGATAGTGAGGGAAAGAGTGCATTCAGACTGTAGTTGAAGGACCTACTAGATAAAGCAGAACAAAATGAATTGGTTTTGATGATGGGTGATTTGAATGCACATATCAGGACAGACAGAACAGGATATGAGGACTACCTGGGTCCACATGGATAGATCAACAGGAATAAGGAAGGAGAGATCATTCTAGACTTCTGTATGGCAGATGGCTTGATAATAGCCAAAACATGGTTCAGAAAGAGAGACAGTCGCAAGATCACATATAAGACTGGCCAACATGCAACATATGTAGACTTCCTCCTCATAGGGAAAGGGCATGGGGTAGAATCAGCAATTGCAAAGTTTTCTTCAGTGAAGCAGTCAGCCCACAGCATAAACCACTGGTTGCCACAATCAGCTAAAACAGTGGTCACTCAACAGAGACCTGGAAGTTGATTGGCGAGAAAGCCCAACAGTTCAAGGAATTACTCAGGGCTGTAGCACCTCAAGAAGAAGAGGAAATGGGTAGAGTTGAAAAGAATGGCAGAGCCTCAAAGCAGCATGTATGAAGGCTACAAAACAGGTATGCAGCTGAGACAGGTATGAAAATAAGGTACATAAAGAAAGATGGTAGTTCAATGCACAAGTCCAGGAAGTCATCAAAAGAAAGGATTGTAGGAAAAGTGTAAGAATCAGGTTTGGCATAATGGCTAAAGTCCTTGCCTGATAAGGACAAGGTGCAAGGTTTGATTCTTAGTTTGGGTTACTGGCTAGACTTAAAATAGCCCTTATGGGCAGTTAGCCTAGTACTCAGCTATGGAACTATAGAAAAGACAGACTAGGCTATGATGGAATACTGGCTGGCTAACAAAGAGGCTAAAAAAGGAGTTGCAATATCAAAGAACAAGACATCAAAGGCACTCTACCAGCCTCTGGAAAGGGAGTCAGTAGATAACACAAAAAAACTATATCAGGTTGCAAGGCAAAGACAGAAGGTATTTATAACCTTTAAAACCTTTTAAAGTAACCTTTATAAGGGATGGCAGCAACAATCTGCTCACCAGTCCACAGGACAAAGGCAGATGGAAGGAGTACTTCCAGCAGCTTCTGAATGAAGAAAACCCCACAGAAGCTGTAATGCCCCAGACATAGCCTACAATGAGAGAAGAGAAATAACCCATCCTAGAAGAAGTAACAATAGCACTAAGGAAAACTAAGTCAGGAAAAGCAGCAAGTTCAGATGAGGTCACAGCAGATATAATAAAGATGTTGGGTGAGATAGTGAAGAAATGGCTCCTGAGGGTACTCAGAGCAGTGGGGAGAGAAAGGTGTATCCCAGATGACTGGAGAGCAGTGTTCAAGAACTGTGGGCAGTTCAGAGGTATTAAATTTCTGTCACATTGCATGAAAGTTCTGGAGAGGCTGATTGATAAACAGCTATGCAGAGTAGTAGAAAGTATGACTGGAAATCAGCAGTTTGGATTCAGATCAGGATGTAGCACAACTAACCCAATGTTTTCAGTGAGATAGATACTAGAGAAGAAGCTTAAAATGAGGAAGAACTTCAACTGAGGATTTCTAGACTTGAAGAAAGCATATGACAAGATCACAAAAAGTTGATTTTGGCAGTCCTGTGGTGGTGGTTCAAAGTCCAAGATTCACTGGTAGAAATAGTGCAAGCTTTGTACAAGAACCCAATGACTCAAGTATGAACAGAGTTTGGCCTCACTGTGGTGTTCCCAGTGGGAGTGGGTCTGCATTAGAGTTTAGCTCTGAGTGCACTGCTGTTCATACTGGTGATGGACTACATTAGTAAACCAGTCAGAGGGGACAGATTAACAAAGTTGCTATATGCAGATGATATGGCATTACAGGCAGGCTCTGAGCAAGACTTCAGCAAATTATAGGGGAATGGAATGCAAACCTGAAGGCACATGCGATGAAACTGAGTACAGATAAGACAGTTTTAATGGCAGCAAATGGGGGAAATCAAAGGAAGCTGAAAACTGAGTTAGAAGGGAAAATAGTGGAATAGGTTAATAGCTTCAATATCTGGGAGAGAGGTTGAGGGGAAGGGAAGTCTGAGTGATGAGGTCAAAGCTAGAATCAGAGGGGCTGCAGCCGGATGACACAGAGTGTCACATATAGTATATGACAGAATGCCAAAGAAGCTGAAAAGTAAGATGTACAAAACAGTGGTGTGACCTATGCTACTGTATGGTATAGAAACCTGGGAAGTAAGGACAGTGCAGTTGAGGAAGAGAAAGATGATGGAGATGAAGTGACTGACATGGGTGGTAGGATGCACACTGTGGGACCAATGAAGAAATGAAGGACATAAGAGCAGAAGCCAAAGTAGCTCCAATTACAGAAAAGGTCAAACAGAACAGACTACAGTGGTTTGGGAATGTGCAGAAAAGCAGAAGACAGTCTGGTGAAGAAGATATGTGACAGACAGGAAGAAGACAAGAGGAAATGAGGGCATCCATCAAAGATTTGGATGGATTGTGTGAAAGAAGACCTGCAACAGCCATGCATGAGTGCCAAATTAAGGAGGAAAGTTGCACTGAATAGAAAGAGATGGTGGCAGTTGACACAACACCCTGACCCCATATAGAAATTTGGAAAAAGCATGATGATGATGATGACGATGATGAGCCAAGCAAACACCAGACTCAAGAAATGGGCATCTCCTGGGTGCTATTTACAAATGTTCTTCAGATTCTAAGTCCACTAATTTGGAGTGTCCAGCAGTTGTTACCTCAATGCGAATATATCTGTTTCAAAAGTCAGGGTCTTCTTTCCCCTAAAAGTATGAATGATATATGTTTGCATGAACAGATTTTGAATACACTTTGTTAACACCACTGGCTATGGCAGGGTTTCAGTACTGATAATACTTATCTGATACCTCCATAATATGCATGCCTTGTTCACTTTCCACAGAAAGTACCACAAGTGTATTCAGCATATGACCTATAGGAGAAAACAGTTGGTGTGCTGAGGTCTTCTGTGGTACATTCTGATGGTCAGTTATAAATCTGCTTTATTTGGCTTGTTCATGTCCAGGATAAGAAAAGTAAAAGGAGCATCTGCAAATTTGTCCAGCTAAGTTCAAATCTTGGAGCATTCCAAAAGGTAGAGTAGCTTGACTGGGATACTGAGGAATATTTTTCATTAACAACAAATTCAGTCAACAAGTTCAACCTGTAGGAAAAACAAGAAATACATCCAGACTGGGAAAAGATACAATCTGTTGTATACCTAGGTATGTTAGGTACTTTAAGATAAAAAGAATATTATTTTTCTAGGGCCTTTGTGACTATGTATGTGTTTGTTGACCAGTAATCCTCCACAACTGGATTTGATCTTTATCATTCCATCATGGTGAGGGTTATCCCCAGATCCAAGGAGCAAGAAATACTAAAAGGTGTTGTCATCTAGACAGCAATGAGGGTTGATTGCACCCTTATAAGCATCCTAGCTATGAGGGCACTTTTTTATATATCCTAAGCCTTCTCTTGTGACCTCTCCCTCAATGCACACATTGAAACCACATGCTCTGGAAATGCTTGGGGAGCTCATTTAGAGTTCTTGACAATTCAGAAGACATCACAGCATTTTCCTGTTGACCTGGAAGGAGATTTAGTGCTGTTTCTAGTAGTCAAAGCAGTCACGAACTGTCTTTTACTGGGAATTTTACCATTATTTGCTAATTACAATATAGTTATGTGATAT
The DNA here is from genome assembly GCF_019279795.1 of Protopterus annectens. Taxonomy (NCBI): domain Eukaryota; kingdom Metazoa; phylum Chordata; order Ceratodontiformes; family Protopteridae; genus Protopterus; species Protopterus annectens. The sequence continues at coordinate 494,538,029 of NC_056737.1, read as the reverse complement.
ATAAATAAGCAAAGCAGTACAAGTTTATACTAGCCTTGAAGTTTTGCTACAAATCTGTGGGTTCCTCAAATCGTCCATCGTCATTTTCCAGGTGAACAAAGCCATCCTGGCAGGCAGTCTAATCCGACTTCTTTACTTAGATCATGAATGTCTAATTAATCTGCAAGTTTTTCTTGAACTAATGATCATATGGAGAAAGTGCTGAAATCCTTGGAGTCTGGTATAGACACTGTGGTGCTATAACAAGACCATCGAATGAAAATCTTATTTTCTTTTTTTTTTGGCACCTTTATATACTGTTCCATCACATGCTTGGTGTTACTCCAATTGTTTCTCACATTATTGTACCTAGTGCTACCCCTACTGTCATTAGCAGTTTGGCTAGGGAAAATGGAAACACAGAGTGGAGCAACCTGAAAGCATCACAGGCACTGTTCTTGTATGCCTATGGATTTTATGCCATAACTGGGCAGGGCTGCTTAACATCACAAGCATCACTGCAGCATGTAGTGCCAATTTGACATCATCCCACCCCCCCCACCCCCATTCGGTATGCCAAAATTAGTGACTATATGTCATGTGATTGCAGCACTTCCTTATTCACCAAAGGCATGCAAGATCATAATCAGAAATCCCAATGACCGTCCTAGAATGGGCAAACAGATAATTGACATTCCTTCCCATGTTTCTTTAAATAGCTCCTCTAACACCTGCGCCATTAACCAAACTCATAAGTGAGAATCTTTTGATGCATGTCTATCACATTCCTTGATTCAAAAGCCTTTCTGAAAGGAAGAATATGTCCCAGTTGATGCAGAGCATTAAGGCTATGAATTGTCAACAAGCTGCTTTCTATAGTCCTAGGTTTGATTCTGTCAATCTCCATTTGTCTTCTGCATGACTTTGAGCACATCACTTAATCAGAAAGTACTCCTGAGTTGCCTCTGAAAAGGGACAGTTCTGTCCAAAGAGCCTATCCAGCTAATGACCAAACAATCAAAGAAATAAATACACACGGAAGAACAGAGCAGAATAAGTGAATTCTCACTGCTTCTTACTGGCTGAGACAGCATTATTTTTCCCTTTAGAGAATCTGCTGGAACAGTTCATTCTACTTCTAGTAAGAAAGGGCCTTCATTTGCAATGGAAAGACAATACTTTTCACCCAGCTTTCCTGATTCCTTGCTTTATAGCTTGAACATTGGCATTTTAATTTTTTTTCTTTCCTCATACAGTAAAGGTTTCAAAGAAAATTAAAACCCATTGATATTTTTCCTGTTGCCAGACAGCTAATAAATGTTTATTACCTTACTCATTTGTTTGTTAAAAGGCGAGCTTCTCTTCTTCTGGGAATCACAGTGCTACCTCTTCAGCTTCTTTTCCATGTGAGCTTTCATTTGTTACTTTTCCCAAAGTGAAGGAATCTACTCTTCTAAATTTAGATGTTTAATTCATATTAGAAAGACTGGCCTGGCCTTCCACTGAGCTGCTTGCCTTCGTTAATTTTTTCCTTCTTTTGATGGACATACTTTTACTGAACAATTTATAAACATTGCAACAGTAGGTATCATGGGTAGACATCACAGGCTAGAAGGTTGACACTGATGTGGGCTCTTGTGAGTCCAAAATCTTACCTAATGTTTCACAATGTTAATCATTCTGTTTTATGCCTTTTTTTTTTTTGTTATTGCCTTGAAAAAAAAATGTCCTTCTTTTTTATCCACATGAGCACATCAACATGAATCAGGTGATTGTCAGTGAAAGTTATGGATCCAAAGAGATGAAGAGTAGTGTCATATAAGCTGGTACCCCTGTAGTAAAACAAATAATTTCAAATTCGGTTACTATTTATACATCTGTTAGGTTACTCTAAGAAAGTCACCTTTGATATCTTATCAGGCCTGATTCTCTGATGGGTCCTAAAGCATCTGTAACCTTTTTAGAGGGAGTTTTGGTGGTTGTAATCTGTTAGTAAGTGATTCACTACACATTGCACACCATTATCATGTATCACAAGCTAGTACTGCATTCCTGAGACCCGGCTAGGAGTGGTTTTACTACTGTAGTAATCCAAGGCATGCTATTTAGTATCTCTGCATGGTATTTTTATTTATATCACAGCAGTGATGATGAAACAGTACACTGTTTAAACTTTTCACCATAGCAATAGATAATTACATTATCCTTCAATTCACAGTTTACATATGTTTTTCTTTGCATCCTTTGATTTTTATCTTTTTCTACCATTCCTTAATGATCTGTGGTGTTAACCCTTACACTGTACTGAGGTACATGCCTCTCAAATTCTTTGCTCAGGAATTCTGGGCAAAGCTTAAGTAATGGGTCAACAAAGGGCCAAAATCAGGGACAGTTTTAAATATCACTCTAATTCACATAAAAGTTAATAGAATCATAGGTTTCCTAAACAATATGAAGCATGATACTATGGAGAACCCATTTCAGTTTGCCAGTAGGAGGACATTATTTCTCAGAATAACAGACCAGAAGAGAATCTGTTTACAGTTTTATGCAACATGTACTCAATGGAATCTGAATCAGGAGGTCACTTCTACAGTCTACAAACCAACTCATCCCCCAGGCAAAAATCTTCTATCACATGGTTTAGCACGCCTCTGGAAGTCCCTGCCTCCATCAATTCGTATGACCTCCAACCATTTTATTTTCAAAAAATCTCTTCATTCATATCTAGTATCCCAGTGGGAATCCTCTTGCTTCCACCCCACATAACTAACACTGGTAATTCCATCTTCCTTTCCTTCCCCTATTTACACCTGCAATATTCCCTTAGAATTTCTCCTATCTCATACACTCTTAGTGTTATTATTGTATCCACAAGAATACACCACGCTGTACCCCTTACGTGTAGGATTCCTGATATGTAACTGTACTTCTCATTAATTACTTTGCAACATTCCTTCTTTGTTTGTACCACCTGTAAGCTTCATCACTAGTTTGTATTATTTGTAAAAGTTTCATCTCTAGTTTGTATTAGCTGTAATGTTTCCTCTACTACTTTGTAATTGTTTGTTTGAATCTTTTACTCTTGTATAATTATCATGTTTAACCTATTGTAACTTTGATTGTTTGGAGCTTTTCTCCCCAGGACTCCATTGAAAATGGGTTCTTTTGGCACAATGGACTATCCTGGTAAACCAACTGCAAATAAATAAATAAATAAATAAAATAAATAAACTTCATTGACAATAAGAATTTTCAAAAAGTAGGTGATATGGTATCTTCATGGGTCAATTCTTTTCCTGAAAAATTAGACTCTTTGTCTTCAATGCTACTTTCACTTACTACCCTAAGGGAAGAAATAACAGAAAGCAAACCTGTTTTGTTACCACAAAAGAAAAATGTAACATATTACAAGAGTTATGTGCCAAATTAGAAACTGATCTGTTTAATCTTAACAGGAATTTTATCAAACAATGATTATTAGACTTTAAAAGTTTCTGTTATGAGAACTCAAGACAAAATATTATACTTAAACCTTAGGGCACACAAGGTGATGACTATACATCTAGGGGGCATTCCAGAGCACCCTGATAACTCTCACGGTTTAGCAGTACCTCATTAACAGATGTTTAAGACTCTTGGTGAGCTTGCACATTATAATAACTTTGATTAAGACAGGCGTTGTACATTGAACTGGTCACTTCAAACAAGAGTATAATTGTCCCTTATTCCCCAGTATTCAATAAACTCTGTGTATGCATTTGTAGAGCCTAAGCTGAGTGTATCTGTGAACATGACTGTGAAGTGTCATCGGTAGTGCATACTGCATATTCATGATGCACATCACACCTAAATGAGGTTGAGCAGTGCGTACCAGTAGCACCGGCCATGAAACTTTGCAGAACAACACAGATAATAAATCTGTGTAAGCCACGATGGTCCACCATCATCACATACCACCAGAAGAGTATGCAATCAATCCAGCCACCCCGAATGACTATCTGAAATCCACAAATCTTATCCCATCTTATGTCCTTTTATTTATTTTTTTTTTTTTTATTTTTTTTTTAGTCTTCCTTCATGTTTGACTGATGCGCCACATTGCTTGCAGATGCTTATCAGGTTTGAGCAGTGGGACTACCCATGTATCAGACATGACCCAGAGATCTAAAAATAGAAACAGGATGCTTTCAATAAATATGAGTGTACAATGCTGTGCGACGCACAAACCCACTAAGTGGAACTGCGCTATGCTCAAACATTGGAAGGCATAAAAACTAGGAAAACAACATTGTTGATGTCACTACCCTCGAGGCAACATGGGTTAAGTGCTAGACTAAAGTACAGAGGGTTCTGGGATCTAATCCAGTGACTGCATAATTTTGTTTGTATGATGGTTTGACATTTTAGCATATCCAATTAAACTGGCAATGTAAGGAAATAAATGCAGAAGTGTCTTGGTGATGGTTTTTGCACAAATAGTTTGTTTTATACTCATATTTATACACTATAGGGTTTGCACAATAGTAAATGGTGTGCATCATTTTCAAATGTATCAGTTAGTACATAGTGTGCACTCTCAGTAAGCACAAGTGTTGGGAAACCATGGTATTTAAAGGACAAATACAGAGAATTGCACTTTATAGATTGAGGCTTGACTTGTGCAGCAATAGCTGGAGCAGGTGAAGGTGTGCATTTTAGAACACAGTGCTGGAGTGTGCTGGAGTCCCAGGTTTTATTGGGCTCCTGGTTAAGGATCATGGCCCCCACCTGTTGCGGGAAGACTACACTGCCACTCAATACAATGCAGAAGCCTGGGATAGTTTGACAAAGGCACTTACCAGTGCGACTGGTATTCCCTTCACCAATGAACAGTGTTGTCACCACTATGATAACCTCTGTAGGAGAAAGAGGGATACCCTTCATCAGTGGATCAGGGGGGCCGGGGGCCCCCCCGCACCGGGCCCTTTTTTGGCTGCCTCTTTGGAACCCGTGCCCTGCCCAGGCACCCGGGGTCCCCCGGGCCCGGCAGGGTTTTACACACAGGGGGTTCCAATGTGGGTTGAATGGCTGAAAAATTTTTCCTCTGGGGGGCAAACCCCAATCTCAATCCCCAAAGGTAAGACATGGGGGTCCCAAATGGGGCCATTCTAATATGGGAACTGTTCCACCCACAACAGGAACCAATTGTGCCTTCACCACCGTCTTGTGAACTTCAACGCCAATGGGTAAAAATTCCATTTCCTCAACATCATGGGCCTTTTCCCCACCCCCCCCCCTAAGGGGAATATTTGGCCTTCCCAATTCCTTTCTTTATACTTTTTCCCTTCAAATGCTTCCCACCTTCCCCAATTTTCCCTTTCCCCCCAAAATTTTTTTTCCCCCTTCTATCTCTTTTAAAGAAAAAAAAAAATAAAAGGGACCTTTCCCCCTATTTAATATAGCTTTTTCCAAAAGGCTATTAAACCCCTTTTTTCCAATTCTTCACAAAAAAAAAAATTTTTTTCCTCCCCTCATACATCCAAAAACCTTTTTAAAGCTATTTTTTATGTTTAAGAAATATACTAGGTTTTCCCCTAGCCCCTAAATTCCCCCACCCCTACGTTTTTTCCCCGTTTTCCCCTTTTCCCCTTTAACCCCTTTTTTGATTTTTATATTAATATTTACCCCACTGAAAATTTGCACTATCAACGTAAAAAAACCCGCCAAACATTACAACCCCGGGTATAAATGAAAAGCTGAAAAAAAAAATATATAATTTATATTTTTAAAAAAACATTTTAAAAAAATTTTGGGCCCTACTTCAAACCCTACCCTTTATTAAAATCATTCCCATCAACCAAGATTAGAATGGAAACGTACAAAAAAAACTTTTTTATTTTTCCAAATTTAATTTTTGGTGCTGCCCACTGAGCAGTTGAACTAAAAATGAATTTTTTGCTTTCTTCATTACCCAAAAACCCTTTAGGGACATTGACATTAGCTGGGTAAGTGGGGGGTTCAAACCAGGGGACAACATTTGGGGATTCATTACAAACTGGGTAAGGTGGAAGCACTTTTAATTATGCTTTATTTTTGTAAAAGGGATTTTTACCTTTCACAAAAAATGTCTTTTTAAATTTCCATTGGCCAAACCCCCCTTTTGAGTTTTCAAATTTACAACTGAGGGGGGAACCAGCTGAATGAAAACTTTATGGGGTTTTAATTAATTTTAACTGTCAACCCTTTTTTTAATCAATTTAGTGCCAAACGGTTTGAATCCAACCCTGAAAACATGGGTGTTTAAAAAAGTGGGTCCTGGTTCCAAAGAAAACGTTTTTCTTTAAAACCCCCGAATTTGGGACAAAATTTTTTAAATAGCCCCAAAAATTAAATTTTTTCCCCAATGTTAAAATTTGTTTTCTGTTTAGGGGTTTTCCGTTTTAATTAGAAAAATTTCCACAAGGAATTACCCTTAAAAATAGCTCATGTAAATTTTTTTTTTTCTTTGTGGATAGTTTTTAAAGCTGGTTTTAAAAAAATTTTTTTTAAGTGTTTTTTTAAAACAACCCAAAGGGGAAAAATACAAAATAAATGAAAAGTTTAGACAGCTTTCAATTCAAAGTACCATAGCCATAACTTAAAAGGAAAAAGGGGTGTAACATGGGAATGGGACAACAAAAGGGGGAAAAAATGAAAAATAGGAAAGTCAGGAATTGGGGGGAAAAAGCTATATTTTTAAAAGAACCTGGACAGTCCTTTTAGGAAGGATGATTTGGAGGGTGACAACAACAAATTTTTTTGGAAGAAGGCCCAAAATTGATTTTCAGGAAACAATTGAAAAGGAAGTTTAGGGGCAAATTTTTTGGGACATTTTTTTTAAAGGGGAAAAGGAATTTTGGGGAAGGGAAAGCAAGTCCAAAGGAGGGCTAAGGGGACCATTTGAAAGATAAAAGTTGACAAGGCAATGGGGAAAAAAATGGAGTTGTGCCCTTTTGGGGTCACAAGGTTGGACTCATTTTGGGACAGGGGCAAATCCCCCAAAGGGGTACAGTCACCCCCAATAGTCTGGTCATTTTGCCACCTTTTGTTTTATTTGAGTGGGTAGGCTCCCCTTTTTTAAACTGGCCCAAGTGGTGGTCTTGCCAAAAACTGGGGATTGAGTGACAAGAACCCCCCTGGCCCCGTTAGAAGGATTTTTTACAATACTCAGGGGGGGGGTATCTGACCCAAAAGGTACCCGTCTTACTTGGGGGGGGATTTTAGGGACATAAACTTCCTACCCCCCCATGCATGTTAAAAGAAATGAAAAAAAAAAAAAATAAATAAAAATAAAAGAATTTAAATTTTCCCACCCTATTTAAAGTTACAATTTCTCAGTGTTCTCCCCAAACACATTTGCAACTTTCTACATTTGATGTAAATTTTACAGTTGACAAGGGGTTATGGGGAAAAGGAAGGGGTTTTTTTTTATTATAATATTAAATATATTTATTTAAAAATAAAAATTATTTAAAAGGGAAAAAAAATGTTTTTGCTGTGTAGAATTTTTTCCTTTGAAAAAAAGGAAAGCCACACCCTTTTCCCTTTTTTTAATTAATTTTAATTAAAAATTTTTTATAATTTTAATAATTGGACTGTTTAAAAAAAATCTGCCACTTTGGTTCCCTGGGATATTAATGATTTACTTTTTCAATAGTTGAATAAACTTTCCCTTTTATTTTAAGGGAATTTTTAAATTTCACCCTTTAATCTTAAAACTCTGTTTTCATAAAAAATTAATTCCCATATTCATTTTGGACAAAACATACCCAAATGATACAACTTTTTTCAAAAATTGAAATTCTCCAATTAAAAAAACCGTCTTTTTAAAATCTAACTTTCTCTCTCACTTTTCGTTTCCCCCCTACCCCCATTTAGATTTTCCCTAGGCAAGGTTTTCAGGGATCACCCCGTGCTTAAATACCTAAAAATTTTGGATTTTTCCCCAGTTTTACTTCCCTTTCCCCTTTAGGGTTCCGTCTTCTCTCAATTCTTGGGGGCCTAAAAACTTAAATCAGAACAGAAAAAGTGCATCCAATTTTAAACATCCTGTAATGATCTAACTCTTGGAGGGCCCCGCCTACATTCACCATCCAACAATTGCTTTCCCCACCAATTTAAAATCTTTTCCTTCACCAGTGCAGGGATCCTAACAGTGGACAAATGGCCCAAAAAATTTCCCATCCATTTTAACGATCCTGAATGGGAAGGGGAATAACATTAAAAAGTCCAAAAAACACTTTACCCGCAACCCCCCTTTGAGAACAAAAATTATCCCAAGAATGCCCGATCTTTTGAATGCACAATGACAATGTTTTTAATTTCAGTTATAAAAAATAAATGGGGGAAGTTGAATCAAAGAAAAGGGCCTTACCCCCTAAAAAAGGAAAAGTTTGCATAAGTGTTTCACAAAAGAAAAGTACAATACATTTTGAAAAAAAGGCCCTCCCCATACAAAAACATTAAAAACAGTTCCATAAAATTTTCATTGAAGGGGGCTCTAAAAGGAAGGACTATATTCAACCCAACCAATTCAATCATGTTCCCCCCAAAAGAAATTCATTAAGTCTAACTTTATTTAGATTTCGGGAAAATTAAAAAAACAATTGATTATTTCAATTTGAAAAACCCTTGAATTAATCCTTAATCATTCAGCACAGCAATTAATCAGGGTCATTTGTTTATTTTGTTCTACATAAATAAGAAAAAAGGAAACATCAGAAAAAACATTAAATGAAAATTCATATTTGAGTAACTGGGAAATGCCATATTAACCGTCAAATGAATTAATTCAAAATCAGGTTTTTAAAAATTTGTTTAATATACCACTTTAACAGTCCCTTACAAAGGCCCCTTAACAGGAATGTTCATTTATTTTAAAATCATGTTAGTTCAATGTTAAATTAATATGGAAAATTTTATTCCCTTTCAAGGGGAGATTTTTTTTTAATTAACAACATGCCTAAATTGTGTTTTTTTCAAAGCATTTTTCCTATGTGGCTGGGTATTTAAACCATTCTTGAAGCCTTTGAATGTTTAAATTTAGGTGGGGAGACATTGCCCAAAAAATAAAGTGTTTAGCTGAAAAAGATTGCCTTTTTTTTGTTGTGGGCCGGCTCCCTTTGGCCTGTAATTCCCCAGAGCACACATTTAATTGGGGGAAGGGGGAAATGGGACTGTTCTTATTTCCAGAAATGTTAAAAACTGTGTTCAAATGATTTACGGGTTTAAAACCCTTTGGATTGTGACCCCGTTTTTCCCCACTTCTTCTTGTAATGGCTCCAAGTGGACACAAATTTTGGATAACAAAACTATCAATGAGTTTCTCTAATTTTTGAAAAAATGAATTTTTTAGTTTAGTCCATGAAAATTTTAAAAACCTTGGGGATGGCTTTCACCCAAGCCCTTTTACTTTTTAAAATTTCCCGGGCAAAATACAAAAACCCAACATTTATGAATGGGTTTTGCCTAAATTGTTTTTGTAATAAAAGTTCCCCCATTTAGGGCCGGTTTAAAAAATTTTATTTTTTATGGGATTGTGCGAAAAAGGGCTTAGCCTTTTCAGAAAAAAAAAACCCAGGGAATGAAATCTTTTTTGACTTTTTTAATAAAAAACCCTAAAATAAACGACCAAAAAAAATATTTTTGTTTTTTAAGACATTTTTTTACGGGAAACCCTTGGGGTTTAGAATTTTCGTAGGGAGGGAAAAAACCCAATTTTCTTTGAAGGAAAAAAATTTTAAAATTTAAAAAAATAAATAAACAGAAAATATTAAATCAAAAATGGTAAAAGGAAATAATAAAATGGAAATTAAAGATAAAATTTTAAGTTAGAAAAGAAAATGGTAATTTTTTTTTTGGGGGGGAAAAGGAAAATAAATTAGGGATAAAATTAAAGGTAAGAAATATATTAAATCTTTTAACTTTGTGGGGGTAAAGAATATGGCATTATTTAATGGGGATTAAAAAAAAAATGAAAAAAAAATTGGAAAGGGGTTTTAAATTTACAACCAAAATTAGGGGAATAATGGTGAAAATAACTTAATAAAACAATCCAAAAAAAATTGCAAATAAAGAAAAAATCTCCATTTTTCAAATGTTAAATAATTTTAAAAATTAAAAATTAAGAAAAAAAAATAAACAAAAACCAAAAACAATAATTTTTTGAAATAATATTTTTAATTACTTTTCAATAAAAACAATTAAAAAAATTGCATTAAAGGTTAAAATCCTTAAATCAACTATAAAAAACATTTAAACTTGCCATTAATGGAAAAAACCAAAAAAACCCTAAAAAAAAACCTAAACATAATAAAAAATAAATTTTTTTCACCCTTTAAAAATAAAACAAAGTTTAAAAAAAAATTCCCTTTACCAAAGGAAAAAAACACATATTCGAAATTGTAAAAAATTAAATTAAAATCTGGAAAATAAAAACTTTAATTCCATTGTTAAAAAGGTGGCATCAATGAAAAGCCTTACAGTTTTTTTTTTTTCATTTTTTAATAATGGAAAAAGTTGGGTTTGGCATTTTTTTTTTTTTTTTATATTAATTTTTTTCTTCAATTTCTGATTTTATTAATTTTTTTGCCTTTGTAAAGTTAAAAAAAAACAATTTTTTGGATGTAATTTTTATTTTTAATGTTTTAGGGTTTTCTTTAAAGGAGATTTTGTTTTTTTTATTCCAATAAGGGTTTTTCTTTTAAATGAATTTAAAAACCCTTTCTTTTTTACTAAAAGGGTTTTTGTTTTGACTAAAATTTAAAAAATTTTAAAAAAAAATTTTTTTGGGTTTTTAAAAAAGGGGTTTGGTGGGTTTTTTATTTAAATTTTTTTTTTTTTTAAAAAAAATTTTTTTTGAAACATTTTGCTAATTAAGGGGCGGATTGTGTTGGAGTGGAGTTTAAGTAGGCTTTTTGTTTTTTTAAAAGGGGAATTTTTAATTTTAATGATGATGGGGGGTTTGTTTTAGGTGGGAATGGGGATCTTTTTATTGGTTTTATATTTAAGTAGGGGTTTGTTTTTAGACTACATTTTTTTTTGGGGAAAAATTTGTTTTTTAAGGAAATGGGGTTTTAAAAAAAGTTTAGGGAAAGGTAAATTTGGGTTAAATTTGGTAAGTAAAACTGGTTTGTTTTTGGGGTTGGGTGAAGGTTGGGGGTAAATTTTTCAAATAAAGGACGATTTTGGTTGAAAATTGTAAGGTTGGGAAGTAGGGACCCCTTTTAAAGGTTAAAAAAAATTTTTTAAAGTTTTTTTTTTATGGGTTTTTTTAATTTGTTTTTTTTTTAAAGTTTTTTAATTTAATAGCTTTTTATTTATTACTTTGGTCAAATAATTTTTTGCAAAGTAATTTTCATTTGGCCATTCATAATTTGTTGGGGTTTGTTTATAGGAATTGTAAATCTTGGGGAAATTTAATCAAAGATGAGTAGTTTAAATTTTTAGGGTTGTAAAAGTGGTTTTTTGGGAAAACTAGGAGTAAAGGCCCTTTTTTTTTTTAACTTTTTGGGGGAAGAAGTTTTGGAGGTAAATTAGGGTTTTTTTGCATTTTATATTAGTAGGGGAAATTTTTTTGGATTTTAAAAAATTTTTTAGTAGGGGTCCCCCTGACCCCGGGGATCCCGTTTTTTGGGGGCTGGGTTTTCAGCCTTTTTGGATTCTTTGGAAAAATTAGCCATTGGGTCAAGAGATTAGTGAGGGGGGCTGGTATTTTTTAAAAGGGGGGTTTGAAGTTTTAAGTAATAAAAGATATGAAATGGTTTTTTGGGGTATGATGAAAGTAAGGGTAAAGGGTAAAGGCTGTATTGAAAAATTTTAAGGGGTATATTTTCATTGATTTCAACCGTTTTTGTTGATTTTTTTTTTTTGTGGGGAATTAGGAAAAGGGTTAAAATTAGAAGGGCTGGGGTTTATTTTGCTGGGGTGTTTATTTTTAGAGTGGGGGGGTTTTTGCTTCATTTTGGTTTTTACTGGGCATTTGCCTTGCCTAAATTTTAGGGATTGGGGATTTAGTGGAAAAGGGGCCTGGTTTAAATTTAATAAGTTTTTATTTAGGGTTCTAAAGGGGAAGTTAAAAAAATGGACTGCTTTCTTTAGGAGATATGGGTTTAAAGGGGGGAGGGGTTTTTCATTTCAAGTAAGGAAATTTAATAAAATTGTTTTTTTTTCAGTTTAATGGGCTTTTGTTGGAAAGGGTGGGTTTTGCTGGGATTTTAATATTCAATTTGAAAAACGGGTTATTGTGTGGGTGTTTTTGTTGGGGGGGAATAAATATTTTTTCCGATTAAAGGGTTTTGTTTGTTTGGATTTTAAGGCATTTTTTGGGTGGGGTTTTTTTTGTTATTTGGATGTGGTTTTTAACAGTAGGTTTGGTTGATTTGAACCAAGGAATGGGATGTCTTTTTTTTTTGGGGGGTGGGTTAAGGGATCTAAAAAGATTAAAAAATTACTGATTGGAAGATTTTGTGGGTTTAGTTTAGTGTTTTATAATTAAAAAAGGCGGCTTCTTGGAGTGGGTTATATTTGTATCAGGGTGGGAATGGTCATTGGGTTTGGGAAGGGGGTTTGGGGTTAGATATTTGGGGGGGACTAATATCCAATTGGGGTTTGGGGGGGTTTTGGGTTTTGGGGTTTTTTAATTTAGAAATTTTAAAGTTTGGGTTTTGGAGTTGGTTTTTGAGTTTGTAATTTTTTTGGAGAGGTAAGTTTTATTTTAATTTTTGCCCTATAGGAAGTTTAGTGTTGGATTTGGAATGAAGGTTAGTGGTGGCTAAAATTTTTTAGGGTTTAAAAAAAGTGTGCTTAGGGTTTCCTTTCTGAAAAGGGGAAAATTTTTGGGGGAATTTTTGGTTCCATTAAAAAGGGCCCCCTTTTAGAAGTCTGCTTTTATAAATTTGTTCCAGGGGATGATTTTTGGTGAATCTTTTCCGGTTCTTTAAGGTTTTTAAAACTGAACATGTGAGGTTGTTTTTTAGTTAAGGATGTTTAATTCCGTGAAAGGTCTTTTGGGTTTTCCCGAGGTGTGTGGGTTTTTAAAAATTTTGGGGGGGCCAGGGTTTTAAAAATTCTCCCTTTTTTGGAAATATGGGGATTGTGGATGAAAAGGTTATGGTAGGTACACATTCCCCGGGGTTTTTTTCCACTGTGTTGGTTTGCCCCCTTGAAGTTCCCCCCCTTGCAAATTGAAAAAGGGTAAATTTCTAGTAAGCAAATATCAGCAACATTAAAAAATAAGAGACAGAACAAATGCATTGTACAAACATCATTTAGTACATGCTTCTGCTAAATTCACTTTTATCATAATTGATAGAATTGTTGGCAATAAGCATAATAAAACTGGGTTGCATTCTATCTTAAACACCAAAGAAAAGAAGTGGATAATCAAACTGGGGGGATTATTCCCACCTGGTTTAAATGAAAATCTTTGATTGAACCAATTAGATTAATGATGGGTGTGTGTATATATATTTTCGTTCACCACAATGAATGTAAATAACATTGAGGAAGTCTGTGTTTGTTCCTGCCGAAACCGGTTTGTTTTTTACTTTGTAATGATTTAATTTTCATTATAATAAATTCTGTAACACTGTATGCTGGCTCTGTTTTTTTGCTTTGGATTCTATATTGTCCATCACCAGGAAAGAAGTCACAAAAGATTGGAAATCTTCACATAGTCCATCTTTTCAAAATTTTAAAGATCTTCTTAAGGATGTTTCCAAACTCGAAATGTTGACAATTAGATCTAGATCCTCAAGGAATACAACATATAAATATTGGAAGAGTATATCTGAACTACTAGAAAACCAATAACCTGAATGTAAAATCAAATCCTTTTTCTATTAGCCTAACAGTAATATTTCATTCTTGTACAGTGAACATTTCTGTATATAGGTTATGGTATTATTGTTTACTATACCATTCCTTTTTTATTTTTATCTAATGTATCAAAATCTTTACAATTATTTTAATAACTGTGCATATTTCATTTTGATTTCAATAAAAATTTTATTAAGAAAAAGATAGCAGAACACGGATCACAGACTGTGTGCCATGGCAGGTATATAAAACATGATTCTAGGTGATTTGGTCATGTTGACTAATGTCACCAAAAGGCATGGGTATTTGCTAGTGATAAGTGAGTTGAGAACCGTCCTACTCCATCTTACACCAGGGCCTATGCTAAAAGTGGGAGAGGTGTATGTGCCCCTATTAGCTAGTGTGTGCCTGCTATAAAGCTCAGTAGCACTGGGTCAATAAGCTACTTGCTGGTCAGTGTCCAATTGCCCATCTTGGGATACCTGGAATAGCTTTGTTGAACAAGAGCCAATTGTAAAACCAATCAACCTATCAAACAAACTAAGAATTGCTACACTCATTGTAGGCTCTCTGACAGTCCAAAGCTTGGAAGTAGATGACGTAATGTTAAAGAGGAGGCTGGACATCTTAAGTATTCAAGAGACAAGATGGAAGGAAATACAGCAAAGCCACTTGGCTCAGGATCCAGAGTCTACTGCTCAGGAGAAGGACAGGTTAGAAATTGTGTGGGAATTGTGGTGAAGGAGAGGCTTTGGTAGACAGTGAGGGATGCCATCAGAATTAGTGACAGACCCATGGCAATCAGACTCCAGCCTAAAGATAAGACAGTATTCATAATATCAGCCTATCTGCCACAGCAAAATTGTGATAGTGAGGAAAGAGTGCATTCAGACTGTAGTTGAAGGACCTACTAGATAAAGCAGAACAAAATGAATTGGTTTTGATGATGGGTGATTTGAATGCACATATCAGGACAGACAGAACAGGATATGAGGACTACCTGGGTCCACATGGATAGATCAACAGGAATAAGGAAGGAGAGATCATTCTAGACTTCTGTATGGCAGATGGCTTGATAATAGCCAAAACATGGTTCAGAAAGAGAGACAGTCGCAAGATCACATATAAGACTGGCCAACATGCAACATATGTAGACTTCCTCCTCATAGGGAAAGGGCATGGGGTAGAATCAGCAATTGCAAAGTTTTCTTCAGTGAAGCAGTCAGCCCACAGCATAAACCACTGGTTGCCACAATCAGCTAAAAACAGTGGTCACTCAACAGAGACCTGGAAGTTGATTGGCGAGAAAGCCCAACAGTTCAAGGAATTACTCAGGGCTGTAGCACCTCAAGAAGAAGAGGAAATGGGTAGAGTTGAAAAAGAATGGCAGAGCCTCAAAGCAGCATGTATGAAGGCTACAAAACAGGTATGCAGCTGAGACAGGTATGAAAATAAGGTACATAAAGAAAGATGGTAGTTCAATGCACAAGTCCAGGAAGTCATCAAAAGAAAGGATTGTAGGAAAAGTGTAAGAATCAGGTTTGGCATAATGGCTAAAAGTCCTTGCCTGATAAGGACAAGGTGCAAGGTTTGATTCTTAGTTTGGGTTACTGGCTAGACTTAAAATAGCCCTTATGGGCAGTTAGCCTAGTACTCAGCTATGGAACTATAGAAAAGACAGACTAGGCTATGATGGAATACTGGCTGGCTAACAAAGAGGCTAAAAAAGGAGTTGCAATATCAAAGAACAAGACATCAAAGGCACTCTACCAGCCTCTGGAAAGGGAGTCAGTAGATAACACAAAAAAACTATATCAGGTTGCAAGGCAAAGACAGAAGGTATTTATAACCTTTAAAACCTTTTAAAGTAACCTTTATAAGGGATGGCAGCAACAATCTGCTCACCAGTCCACAGGACAAAGGCAGATGGAAGGAGTACTTCCAGCAGCTTCTGAATGAAGAAAACCCCACAGAAGCTGTAATGCCCCAGACATAGCCTACAATGAGAGAAGAGAAATAACCCATCCTAGAAGAAGTAACAATAGCACTAAGGAAAACTAAGTCAGGGAAAAGCAGCAAGTTCAGATGAGGTCACAGCAGATATAATAAAGATGTTGGGTGAGATAGTGAAGAAATGGCTCCTGAGGGTACTCAGAGCAGTGGGGAGAGAAAGGTGTATCCCAGATGACTGGAGAGCAGTGTTCAAGAACTGTGGGCAGTTCAGAGGTATTAAATTTCTGTCACATTGCATGAAAGTTCTGGAGAGGCTGATTGATAAACAGCTATGCAGAGTAGTAGAAAGTATGACTGGAAATCAGCAGTTTGGATTCAGATCAGGATGTAGCACAACTAACCCAATGTTTTCAGTGAGATAGATACTAGAGAAGAAGCTTAAAATGAGGAAGAACTTCAACTGAGGATTTCTAGACTTGAAGAAAGCATATGACAAGATCACAAAAAGTTGATTTTGGCAGTCCTGTGGTGGTGGTTCAAAGTCCAAGATTCACTGGTAGAAATAGTGCAAGCTTTGTACAAGAACCCAATGACTCAAGTATGAACAGAGTTTGGCCTCACTGTGGTGTTCCCAGTGGGAGTGGGTCTGCATTAGAGTTTAGCTCTGAGTGCACTGCTGTTCATACTGGTGATGGACTACATTAGTAAACCAGTCAGAGGGACAGATTAACAAAGTTGCTATATGCAGATGATATGGCATTACAGGCAGGCTCTGAGCAAGACTTCAGCAAATTATAGGGGAATGGAATGCAAACCTGAAGGCACATGCGATGAAACTGAGTACAGATAAGACAGTTTTAATGGCAGCAAATGGGGAAATCAAAGGAAGCTGAAACTGAGTTAGAAGGGAAAATAGTGGAATAGGTTAATAGCTTCAATATCTGGGAGAGAGGTTGAGGGAAGGGAAGTCTGAGTGATGAGGTCAAAGCTAGAATCAGAGGGGCTGCAGCCGGATGACACAGAGTGTCACATATAGTATATGACAGAATGCCAAAGAAGCTGAAAAGTAAGATGTACAAAACAGTGATGTGACCTATGCTACTGTATGGTATAGAAACCTGGGAAGTAAGGACAGTGCAGTTGAGGAAGAGAAAGATGATGGAGATGAAGTGACTGACATGGGTGGTAGGATGCACACTGTGGGACCAATGAAGAAATGAGGACATAAGAGCAGAAGCCAAAGTAGCTCCAATTACAGAAAAGGTCAAACAGAACAGACTACAGTGGTTTGGGAATGTGCAGAAAAGCAGAAGACAGTCTGGTGAAGAAGATATGTGACAGACAGGAAGAAGACAAGAGGAAATGAGGGCATCCATCAAAGATTTGGATGGATTGTGTAAAAGAAGACCTGCAACAGCCATGCATGAGTGCCAAATTAAGGAGGAAAGTTGCACTGAATAGAAAGAGATGGTGGCAGTTGACACAACACCCTGACCCCATATAGAAATTTGGAAAAAGCATGATGATGATGATGACGATGATGAGCCAAGCAAACACCAGACTCAAGAAATGGGCATCTCCTGGGTGCTATTTACAAATGTTCTTCAGATTCTAAGTCCACTAATTTGGAGTGTCCAGCAGTTGTTACCTCAATGCGAATATATCTGTTTCAAAAGTCAGGGTCTTCTTTCCCCTAAAAAGTATGAATGATATATGTTTGCATGAACAGATTTTGAATACACTTTGTTAACACCACTGGCTATGGCAGGGTTTCAGTACTGATAATACTTATCTGATACCTCCATAATATGCATGCCTTGTTCACTTTCCACAGAAAGTACCACAAGTGTATTCAGCATATGACCTATAGGAGAAAACAGTTGGTGTGCTGAGGTCTTCTGTGGTACATTCTGATGGTCAGTTATAAATCTGCTTTATTTGGCTTGTTCATGTCCAGGATAAGAAAAGTAAAAGGAGCATCTGCAAATTTGTCCAGCTAAGTTCAAATCTTGGAGCATTCCAAAGGTAGAGTAGCTTGACTGGGATACTGAGGAATATTTTCATTAACAACAAATTCAGTCAACAAGTTCAACCTGTAGGAAAAACAAGAAATACATCCAGACTGGGAAAAGATACAATCTGTTGTATACCTAGGTATGTTAGGTACTTTAAGATAAAAAGAATATTATTTTTCTAGGGCCTTTGTGACTATGTATGTGTTTGTTGACCAGTAATCCTCCACAACTGGATTTGATCTTTATCATTCCATCATGGTGAGGGTTATCCCCAGATCCAAGGAGCAAGAAATACTAAAAGGTGTTGTCATCTAGACAGCAATGAGGGTTGATTGCACCCTTATAAGCATCCTAGCTATGAGGGCACTTTTTTATATATCCTAAGCCTTCTCTTGTGACCTCTCCTCAATGCACACATTGAAACCACATGCTCTGGAAATGCTTGGGGAGCTCATTTAGAGTTCTTGACAATTCAGAAGACATCACAGCATTTTCCTGTTGACCTGGAAGGAGATTTAGTGCTGTTTCTAGTAGTCAAAGCAGTCACGAACTGTCTTTTACTGGGAATTTTACCATTATTTGCTAATTACAATATAGTTATGTGATATATAAATAAGCAAAGCAGTACAAGTTTATACTAGCCTTGAAGTTTTGCTACAAATCTGTGGGTTCCTCAAATCGTCCATCGTCATTTTCCAGGTGAACAAAGCCATCCTGGCAGGCAGTCTAATCCGACTTCTTTACTTAGATCATGAATGTCTAATTAATCTGCAAGTTTTTCTTGAACTAATGATCATATGGAGAAAGTGCTGAAATCCTTGGAGTCTGGTATAGACACTGTGGTGCTATAACAAGACCATCGAATGAAAATCTTATTTTCTTTTTTTTTTGGCACCTTTATATACTGTTCCATCACATGCTTGGTGTTACTCCAATTGTTTCTCACATTATTGTACCTAGTGCTACCCCTACTGTCATTAGCAGTTTGGCTAGGGAAAATGGAAACACAGAGTGGAGCAACCTGAAAGCATCACAGGCACTGTTCTTGTATGCCTATGGATTTTATGCCATAACTGGGCAGGGCTGCTTAACATCACAAGCATCACTGCAGCATGTAGTGCCAATTTGACATCATCCCACCCCCCCCACCCCCATTCGGTATGCCAAAATTAGTGACTATATGTCATGTGATTGCAGCACTTCCTTATTCACCAAAGGCATGCAAGATCATAATCAGAAATCCCAATGACCGTCCTAGAATGGGCAAACAGATAATTGACATTCCTTCCCATGTTTCTTTAAATAGCTCCTCTAACACCTGCGCCATTAACCAAACTCATAAGTGAGAATCTTTTGATGCATGTCTATCACATTCCTTGATTCAAAAAGCCTTTCTGAAAGGAAGAATATGTCCCAGTTGATGCAGAGCATTAAGGCTATGAATTGTCAACAAGCTGCTTTCTATAGTCCTAGGTTTGATTCTGTCAATCTCCATTTGTCTTCTGCATGACTTTGAGCACATCACTTAATCAGAAAGTACTCCTGAGTTGCCTCTGAAAAGGGACAGTTCTGTCCAAAGAGCCTATCCAGCTAATGACCAAACAATCAAAGAAATAAATACACACGGAAGAACAGAGCAGAATAAGTGAATTCTCACTGCTTCTTACTGGCTGAGACAGCATTATTTTTCCCTTTAGAGAATCTGCTGGAACAGTTCATTCTACTTCTAGTAAGAAAGGGCCTTCATTTGCAATGGAAAGACAATACTTTTCACCCAGCTTTCCTGATTCCTTGCTTTATAGCTTGAACATTGGCATTTTAATTTTTTTTCTTTCCTCATACAGTAAAGGTTTCAAAGAAAATTAAAACCCATTGATATTTTTCCTGTTGCCAGACAGCTAATAAATGTTTATTACCTTACTCATTTGTTTGTTAAAAGGCGAGCTTCTCTTCTTCTGGGAATCACAGTGCTACCTCTTCAGCTTCTTTTCCATGTGAGCTTTCATTTGTTACTTTTCCCAAAGTGAAGGAATCTACTCTTCTAAATTTAGATGTTTAATTCATATTAGAAAGACTGGCCTGGCCTTCCACTGAGCTGCTTGCCTTCGTTAATTTTTTCCTTCTTTTGATGGACATACTTTTACTGAACAATTTATAAACATTGCAACAGTAGGTATCATGGGTAGACATCACAGGCTAGAAGGTTGACACTGATGTGGGCTCTTGTGAGTCCAAAATCTTACCTAATGTTTCACAATGTTAATCATTCTGTTTTATGCCTTTTTTTTTTTTGTTATTGCCTTGAAAAAAAAATGTCCTTCTTTTTTATCCACATGAGCACATCAACATGAATCAGGTGATTGTCAGTGAAAGTTATGGATCCAAAGAGATGAAGAGTAGTGTCATATAAGCTGGTACCCCTGTAGTAAAACAAATAATTTCAAATTCGGTTACTATTTATACATCTGTTAGGTTACTCTAAGAAAGTCACCTTTGATATCTTATCAGGCCTGATTCTCTGATGGGTCCTAAAGCATCTGTAACCTTTTTAGAGGGAGTTTTGGTGGTTGTAATCTGTTAGTAAGTGATTCACTACACATTGCACACCATTATCATGTATCACAAGCTAGTACTGCATTCCTGAGACCCGGCTAGGAGTGGTTTTACTACTGTAGTAATCCAAGGCATGCTATTTAGTATCTCTGCATGGTATTTTTATTTATATCACAGCAGTGATGATGAAACAGTACACTGTTTAAACTTTTCACCATAGCAATAGATAATTACATTATCCTTCAATTCACAGTTTACATATGTTTTCTTTGCATCCTTTGATTTTTTATCTTTTCTACCATTCCTTAATGATCTGTGGTGTTAACCCTTACACTGTACTGAGGTACATGCCTCTCAAATTCTTTGCTCAGGAATTCTGGGCAAAGCTTAAGTAATGGGTCAACAAAGGGCCAAAATCAGGGACAGTTTTAAATATCACTCTAATTCACATAAAAGTTAATAGAATCATAGGTTTCTAAACAATATGAAGCATGATACTATGGAGAACCCATTTCAGTTTGCCAGTAGGAGGACATTATTTCTCAGAATAACAGACCAGAAGAGAATCTGTTTACAGTTTTATGCAACATGTACTCAATGGAATCTGAATCAGGAGGTCACTTCTACAGTCTACAAACCAACTCATCCCCCAGGCAAAAATCTTCTATCACATGGTTTAGCACGCCTCTGGAAGTCCCTGCCTCCATCAATTCGTATGACCTCCAACCATTTTATTTTCAAAAAATCTCTTCATTCATATCTAGTATCCCAGTGGGAATCCTCTTGCTTCCACCCCACATAACTAACACTGGTAATTCCATCTTCCTTTCCTTCCCCTATTTACACCTGCAATATTCCCTTAGAATTTCTCCTATCTCATACACTCTTAGTGTTATTATTGTATCCACAAGAATACACCACGCTGTACCCTTACGTGTAGGATTCCTGATATGTAACTGTACTTCTCATTAATTACTTTGCAACATTCCTTCTTTGTTTGTACCACCTGTAAGCTTCATCACTAGTTTGTATTATTTGTAAAAGTTTCATCTCTAGTTTGTATTAGCTGTAATGTTTCCTCTACTACTTTGTAATTGTTTGTTTGAATCTTTTACTCTTGTATAATTATCATGTTTAACCTATTGTAACTTTGATTGTTTGGAGCTTTTCTCCCCAGGACTCCATTGAAAATGGGTTCTTTTTGGCCCAATGGACTATCCTGGTAAACCAACTGCAAATAAATAAATAAATAAATAAAATAAATAAACTTCATTGACAATAAGAATTTTCAAAAAGTAGGTGATATGGTATCTTCATGGGTCAATTCTTTTCCTGAAAAATTAGACTCTTTGTCTTCAATGCTACTTTCACTTACTACCCTAAGGGAAGAAATAACAGAAAGCAAACCTGTTTTGTTACCACAAAAAAGAAAAATGTAACATATTACAAGAGTTATGTGCCAAATTAGAAACTGATCTGTTTAATCTTAACAGGAATTTTTATCAAACAATGATTATTAGACTTTAAAAGTTTCTGTTATGAGAACTCAAGACAAAATATTATACTTAAACCTTAGGGCACACAAGGTGATGACTATACATCTAGGGGGCATTCCAGAGCACCCTGATAACTCTCACGGTTTAGCAGTACCTCATTAACAGATGTTTAAGACTCTTGGTGAGCTTGCACATTATAATAACTTTGATTAAGACAGACGTTGTACATTGAACTGGTCACTTCAAACAAGAGTATAATTGTCCCCTTATTCCCCAGTATTCAATAAACTCTGTGTATGCATTTGTAGAGCCTAAGCTGAGTGTATCTGTGAACATGACTGTGAAGTGTCATCGGTAGTGCATACTGCATATTCATGATGCACATCACACCTAAATGAGGTTGAGCAGTGCGTACCAGTAGCACCGGCCATGAAACTTTGCAGAACAACACAGATAATAAATCTGTGTAAGCCACGATGGTCCACCATCATCACATACCACCAGAAGAGTATGCAATCAATCCAGCCACCCCGAATGACTATCTGAAATCCACAAATCTTATCCCATCTTATGTCCTTTTATTTATTTTTTTTTTTTTTATTTTTTTTTTAGTCTTCCTTCATGTTTGACTGATGCGCCACATTGCTTGCAGATGCTTATCAGGTTTGAGCAGTGGGACTACCCATGTATCAGACATGACCCAGAGATCTAAAAATAGAAACAGGATGCTTTCAATAAATATGAGTGTACAATGCTGTGCGACGCACAAACCCACTAAGTGGAACTGCGCTATGCTCAAACATTGGAAGGCATAAAAACTAGGAAAACAACATTGTTGATGTCACTACCCTCGAGGCAACATGGGTTAAGTGCTAGACTAAAGTACAGAGGGTTCTGGGATCTAATCCAGTGACTGCATAATTTTGTTTGTATGATGGTTTGACATTTTAGCATATCCAATTAAACTGGCAATGTAAGGAAATAAATGCAGAAGTGTCTTGGTGATGGTTTTTGCACAAATAGTTTGTTTTTATACTCATATTTATACACTATAGGGTTTGCACAATAGTAAATGGTGTGCATCATTTTCAAATGTATCAGTTAGTACATAGTGTGCACTCTCAGTAAGCACAAGTGTTGGGAAACCATGGTATTTAAAGGACAAATACAGAGAATTGCACTTTATAGATTGAGGCTTGACTTGTGCAGCAATAGCTGGAGCAGGTGAAGGTGTGCATTTTAGAACACAGTGCTGGAGTGTGCTGGAGTCCCAGGTTTTATTGGGCTCCTGGTTAAGGATCATGGCCCCCACCTGTTGCGGGAAGACTACACTGCCACTCAATACAATGCAGAAGCCTGGGATAGTTTGACAAAGGCACTTACCAGTGCGACTGGTATTCCCTTCACCAATGAACAGTGTTGTCACCACTATGATAACCTCTGTAGGAGAAAGAGGGATACCCTTCATCAGTGGATCAGGGATTGCTAGGCAGGTGCACTCCACTGCAGCACCAGGGCCCTGGATTTCTGTGCTGCCATCTGGTGGCAACCACTTCTGCTGCCACTGCCCTACCTGGACACTCAGGTAGCTCTGCCCCAAGGGCCAGGCATGTGGTCCCCTCTGGGAGCACAGGCAGGGAGGGTGCTTACATCACCCATGTGGAGTTGCCAGATGTGCTGTATAAGATTGTGTACCTGACTGGGGGCACAATCCTATGCACCACATCTGGCAACTCCACATGGGTAATGAGGTGCATAGGATTGTGTACCAGACTGGGGGCACATATCTATGATGGATGGAGAACATGCTGTCCATCCTTGCATGGCAGACAGGCCATAGGCCAAGTTGTCAGCCATTGCAGCCACCAGTGCTGTGATAGAACAGTTCTAACAGTCCAATGGGTAAGGACATGAGTCACACTGTTACCATGCTAACATACATGGGACCTTGATTCCCCCACCCCCACCCCAATCAAGGTGTAACCCTCCATCTTGTGTCCTTCACCAACCCTGTCCTTGTCTTGTATATCTTTTCCATCTGCAAATGCTTCCTCACCTTCCCAATTTGCCTTCCCCAGACATGCCTATGTTCCTCTCCCAGCATTCTACTCTCTCCTTTAAAGAAAAAATAAAATAAAAAGGGCACCTGTTCCCCCAAAAAAATATCATCCTATATATAGCTCTCCATTTCACAAATGTGTCTAGTTGACACACCTAATTTGGTCCAATTGGCTTCACAAAACAATTATATTGTTGTCACTCCTATCTCTGGAGGTGACAGTCCAAATACAGCTTAAAATGTGTACATATGCTCATTTGTTACTGTTGAAGAAATGGATAGCTATGGTTCTTCCCTATAGCCTTCCTGCAAATTCCTACCTACCCATCACTTTGTTTTTCCCCCTGCTTGCTCCCCATTTCACCACTCTTCTATCATCCCTTTTTCTTTTCTTTAAAGACTTATTGCATGATGGTGAATGATGTTCACCATCACTAAGAAATATTAAGCGACAGTAGTCAGCACGTAAAAATCTACTGCCAAACATTAGCAGACCGGAGTTCCACTGTGGTGACCCCTAACCATGAAAAGCTGAAAGACACAACAGTATATGGGAATATATATATAACTATAATACGCACTTGTAAAAGTTATGCCGGTACCCTACTTCAAACCCGGTACCATTGGACCTCCGCAACAATACATTAACCCATCAAGCCACAGAGTTAGTTAATGAGAAGCTGTATTCTAAAAATATATCATAATTCTTATATTTTTCCAATTCAGCATGTTTATGTGCTGCTGCCCATCATGTAGCATTGTTCAGCAACATAACAATGCATTATTATGCAGTTTTCTTCACTCATACCAAAAACGCATTTAGGGACATGTGTAGGGCGTTAGACTGGAGTACAGATGGCCGGGGTTCTAATCCAGGGCATTCATATACTATTGTGAGATTGCAGTTGACACAACTGAGCTCAAGGTGGAACTGCACTTTTTGGAACTTACTGCTTTCATACATTTTTGTAACAGGAGCATGTAGGTTACCATTGCACAAACCAATGTAGCTGTTTTAAAGTGTGTGCTTCATGCTAGGCAACACACACCATTTCAGATGTATCTCAAATTTACATTACTGCTATTGGTGGGAAACGCATGCTGTTTCATATGTAATACTTTATGGCCTGTTACAGTGTAACTATTTGAACTGTCACACTGCTTTCTCTGTCACATCATCCCCATTTATTGTGCCATGTGCGGTGTCTGAAGGCTGCTGCACACCATGCACAAACATGAAGAAGTGTTAACACAAAGCATGGAAACCAGTGCCATAGGCTTCAATGCAAAGTAAATTATCAATGTTTTAACACGTACAACCACACAGTAAGTTGAGTATCAAATAATTTAAAGCATAGCCAACACAAACAGTTAATTGGTATTTACCCACACCTGTATAAACACCTGTTGCTTTGCTAAGTGTTATGTGGGGTGTGGTCCTGATTTAACTCAATAGAACAGGACCTTGCCTTACATTTACGGTCCAGATGGTACCAGGTTCAAAAATAGCATCATGTAATTATTTCATTTTTTTTTCTTTGAATATGTGTTGATAGTTTTGAATGCTGGTTTACAGCAACATATTTCTTCCAGTTTAAGTGTTTATGCACAATGCACACCAAGTGGAAAATTCATACAAAATAAATGAATAAGCTCCTCTATGTCATTGTCATTGCTTAGCAATGCTACACATAGTGCACCATCATGCCATAATGCTGTAAAGAAAAGAAAAAGGGATGATAGGACAGTGGTGAACTGGGGAGCAAGCAGAGGGAAGAACAAAGTGACAGGAAAGTAGGAATGTGCAGGAAGGGTGTAGGGAAGAACCACAGCTATCCATTTCTTCAACAGTAACAACTGAGCACATGTACACATTTTCAGCTGAATTTGGACTGTCATCTCCATAGAGAGGAGTGACAACAACATAATTTCTTTGTGAAGCCAACTGGACCAAATTAGATGTATCAGGCAAACACATCTGCAAAATGGAGAGCTATATATGGGACGAAATTCTTTTGGGACAGGTGTCTCCTTTTTTTAAAGGAGAGAGTGGAATTTTGGGGAAGGGACATAGACAAGTCTGGAGCAGGCAGGTCTGGAAGGTGAGGCAACATTTGCATAAAGATAACAGATAAATGACAAGGACAAGGTCGGTGAAGGACACAAATGGAGTTGTGAACACCTTGGTTGGGGTCACAAGGCTATGGACGTCATGTTTGGTGACAGTGAGAGTCAAGTCCCCCCCCAATGGACTGTCATCACTGTCACCTCACTGTGACAATGAGTACTGTGTGACATCTGTGCCACCTTATGTTATTCATTATGATGATGGAGAGTAGTGTCTCCACTTTTTTCATAGCTGTGCACCAAGTGTGTGGCGCACAATCATATGCAACAAAGCTGGCAGTTCAGATTGAGTGACAAGATCACCCAGTCCAGCTCTGGTCCCAGATGTAGCCACAGGCCTATTGTCTGGTATTGCAGGTAGGGTAGGGGCTGCAGGGGGGTGCTGCCAGTCTGCAGCCCAGAAGTGGTGGACCTCTGTGCTGTAGCTGGTGGAGGGATTGTAGGTGTTACATGGGAAACTGTCCTACCCTGCCATGCTATAGTAATATGAAATGAAAATAAAAAAACAAAAAAATAAATAAACATAACACAGAATACCTTTATTACATTGAATCCTACCCTATTGCTTACACAGTTACACTATACTACAGATCAGATTGCATCCAGCAATCATTCATGCTTGCATATCTTGAACATATGCATGTTGCATGTACAATGTTTACAGTTGACAGCAGGCTATATGGAGCATAGGTATAGGAGTCTGCATCTGTACTGCTATGATTATGAATATGTAACAGTACTCAGTGTTACTTTACAAAACCTAAAACATTATTGCAAAGAGCTGCCCTTACATTTCTGAAGTGTATTATCTGAAACATAAGTAGTGAGCAATGTGCTTTCCATTTGAAATACAGCAGAATGCCAGCACTCTTTCCTTTTATACTATTATATATATATATATATATATATATATATATATATATATATATATATATATATAGGTTCACTGTTATAATGATAAGAATCTGCAGCATGCTCTTGGTGTCCCTGGTGTATATGTAATGATTTACTTTGCAATATGTATGCCAACTGAAACATATCCTGTGTAGTTTGGAAGTGTAATTTTCTAAATTACAGCCCCTATATACTCTGTAATACTGGACTGTTTTCATAAACATACTAATACGTGCCCACTATTGCATTACAATGGACAAATGCATACTCACAGTGATACAACTGTTTGGCACAATAAGTTGAATGTACTCCTAATGGTAAAATGCCAGTACTTTTTTGAAGCATACATACCACTTGCATCTCTCATCTTTCTCAGTCTTCCCTCATAGGCTCGCACATTTAGTATTCTCATAGGTTCATAGGTTGGTACTAGGCTATCAGCCCTAGTGTCTATACAAGCCTAGCCATAACAATTTCCTGGCTATTTCTTCCCACAGTATTTACTTCCCTGGTCCCCTGTCTAGGAGTCTAGACCCCTGTCTTCTCTACACATTAGCTGTGGGGGACACATAAACACATTAAGATCAGCAATCAGAAACAGATGCAGCTGCTTCAGCATTCAAGCAGTGCCTGTAAGTGATACTCACACATCTGTGGAGTGCCATCAGTCCTACATTCATCCATCCAACATTTGAGGGTATCCGTCTTCCTCATCCTGAGATTTCAATAGTGATCTTTTACACTGTACACCAGTGCAGTGGATACCAGTAACAGTGGACAAATCCCAGGCCAAATTACTCCATGCATCCGATTTGTAATCTGATCCATGATAGTGCTCTTGCAACAGCCGGGGACCATAATCATTCACTAAGTGTCCAACAAACACTTTGGACTCCTGCACACCCCACCTTTGAGAACAAAATCTCAGTCCTTCACCCAGAATGCCAGCCATCTTTAATGCAGATGAACACTAATGTACAATGTGTTTTCCCACCAATTACAGTTATAACAGATACTGAGAATGGGGAATGTTGCGATATGCAACATTTGAAAATGGTGCGCACTGCTTACCATCACTCAAACACAGGCAACATGTTTGCATGAAGCTGATTATGCACAATATATGAAATGATACAGATATCATTTTGAAAACTGGCTCATCCATCATGACAATAAGTACTATATAGGAAATACTAGCTCATCTACTAACATTTATCATGTGAAGTGGGACATCATAAAAAGGACAGGATTCTGCAGTATTACAACCCTGAACCTATGACAGTCCTGCAATCGCAGGTGTTCCCACAACAAGAATGTACATATACATGTCTAGGATTCATTGCATTGCTAGCTATTACAAGGACACATTACAAAAAAACAAGGTTGCATTATTTCAATTTGAACCCAGGACCCTCTGAACCTGTAAGTAACACTTAACTCATTGCAGCACAGCAGAAGTTACATAGCATGTGGCTACATTTGTATTCATTGTAAAGTTCATACAGGCTGAATATAAGAAAATGACGTGATAACATGCAGAAAAATACATTAATTTATGATATATACAGTCCAGTTTGTTAGTACACTGGGAATATGCCTATATTGCAGTCCAGATCAACATGCAATGTAGATTCAGAGGAATGCATGGTTGCCTTAAAGCTGTTGTTCTCACATATACCACTATAGTAAGCAGTAACAGCCATTCAGCACACAGGCCACTTCAACATGGAATGTTCATTTATTTTGAAGTAATACATGTTAGATGTACAAGTAGTTAAACGTTCAATATGGAATATAATTTACTTACTCCTTACACAGGCTGTTATGATTCTTGTTTTTAATTATACAACACTGTCCTAACATGCTGTGTTCCTTGATCAATTAGTAATCATTTGACCAGTACTGTGGTACTGAGTGTATGTTAAACCAGTTCTATAGTAATGCCTTTGCAATGTTTAAGGATATTAGGTGGGACTATGTTATTCAGTTGCCAAATAAGTAAAGTAAAGTTGGCTAGCATGAACAAGCATTGCCTATTATTTTGTGGGTGTGGATCCAAGGCATCGACCCCTATGTGAGCCTGTGAGATATCCCCCAGAGCACACATCTTGAGCATCTGGGAGAGGGGCACATATGGGATTCGTGTTAACTGTCAGGTTTGCCAGCACACATGTGGCAGATGATACACGTGCTGTTCAATATGACTTGACAGAGTTGTACACCTCATGGTTATTGTAGACCCTGTCCTTTTCCCCATTTCTTGCTGTCATGTGTACATGGCTCCAATGTAAGGCACACA
The DNA here is from genome assembly GCF_019279795.1 of Protopterus annectens. NCBI lineage: Eukaryota > Metazoa > Chordata > Ceratodontiformes > Protopteridae > Protopterus > Protopterus annectens. The sequence goes on along the minus strand of NC_056737.1, from coordinate 494,508,815 downwards.
TTAATTTAGGATAATGCAATACATGATACAACTGTAGCATTTCTCTGAATATTTACTCAGAAATAATGTCTACATTTTCCATGTTGTAGCATACCATGAAGTGACGTTTTAAAGACCGTGGATGGTGATGGCTGTAATACACCCAGCACGCCCCCTTCTACTTTGTGAAATGTCTCAGTGACTACAAATAGCAATTAAACCCATATCTTACTTTCCAGTGAGATGGTTTCCTGCACTCAACTCTGTCTGTGTGTCAATACTGAGAGAGTTCGCTCAGTTCCTCCAGGGTCCACGTGCCCTAAAGAATTTTCACCTTCTCTGTGTATGGCTATTGTCAGCAGCAAAAGGGTCTTCAGCCTGTATTACAGACAGATATATTCAAAAACCAGCAGGTAATGACAATCTGTTTGTGCCTACTTTGTGTCTGTGAATAAAAAGTTCCCTCAAAGGATAAACTGAGCCGACAATAAAAAATATTATTTATTGTTATTTATTGACATTTGTTGACTGGGAAAGTCCATTGGGCTTGAGACCCATTTTCAGTGAGGCCCGAGGAGAAAAGCTCCAAGTTACATGAAAATCATTCTGTAAGGAAACAAAATTATAATTAAAAAGCAAGTGAAATAATACAGAAAACTATCTAAATAGCAAATATGTTGTAAAAAGGCACAATACAGTAACAATGGAACATTAGCATGCATGAAAATTATACCGTTAGAAATAGTTAACAATGCAGCTCAATTTTTTTTCTTTGGAGGGGGGAGTAGGAAAAGGGAAAGATAGAATTAGGGAGATAAACTTAAAGGTAAGACAGATATAGTTAGAATCTTATAGCTGGGTAGTGGGAATAAGTAGATTATAGGTGGCATATATTTAATGGTAGTATTAAAAGTAGAAAGTGACAGAGAAGAGAAAATGTGTTAAGATGGTTGTATTGATGTGTGGACTATGATCCTAAAGATTAGGGATAACTCATATGGTGTAACAGCATAACATATATATAAATACAATACCAAACAAAATAGTTGCAAATAACCAGACAGATAAATGCTCCATTATTCAAATGTTGAAATAATGTTCAAAACTGTAGCAAATATAATGAAGCAACCAGGCAATCCACAACACTTTTAAAACCAATAACAATATATTTATTGTAAATGAATGATGAGCGCTTTCGCTAATTAGCTTCTTCAGATCAAAAAACACATCACTAATAAAGCACCTTGCATATAAAGGAATTCAAAAAGTCCTTGACCAATCACCAGCGTGATCAAATTAATTCAGTTTAAAGCAAATTAGCTCTATTGGAATGGAAACAAACCAAGAACTCTCGCTTATAACCAAATAGAACCTACATAGCATAATAAAAATATAAAAAATATATATATTCTATCCTTGTACATATATAATACAATGTTATAAATATATTCAGCATTTACACAAGGTAAAAATTGCACATATAATCAGAACATATGAATAAAAACATTCAAACCTTGCAGATATACATGGAAAATAAAATGCTTCAATTAAGCCATTGTTGAAAAAGCGTAGGAACATCAAGTGAAAAGCACATATACACGTTTTATTATTTTCACTTTTATATAATACATGGACATAAGAATTGCGATGTTGGCATTTTATTTTCTATGTATATCTGCAAGGTTTGAATGTTTTCATTCATATGTTCTGATTATATGTGCAATTTTTGCCTTGTGTAAATGCTGAATATATTTATAACATTGTATTATATATGTACAAGGATAGAATATATATATTTTTTATATATTTTTATTATGCTATATACGTAGGTTCTATCTGGTTATAAGTGAGAGTTCTTGTTTTGTTTCCATTCCAATAGAGGTAATTTGCTTTAAACTGAATTAATTTGATCACGCTGGTGATTGGTCAAGGATTTTTTTAATTCCTTTACATACAAGGTGCTTTACTAGTGATGTGTTTTTTGATCTGAAGAAGCTATTTAGCAAAAGCGCTCATCATTCATTTACAATAAATATATTTTTATTGGTTTTAAAAGCGTTGTGGATTGCCTGGTTTCTTTGTTGTATTTGCTACAGTTTTGAACATGATATATATAAATATATTTGCTACGTGAAACAGTTTTGCTAGATTAAGGAGGCTGCGGATATGTGTTGCATGTGCAGCTGGAGTTATAAGTGAGATGTTCTTTTAGTTTTCTTTTAAAGGAGATTATGTTGTCTAATTCTGTAACTGATGATAGGTGGGTGTTCCACAGCTTAGTTATGGAATGGGAATAGAGGCAGCTACCTGCTCTTTTATTAGGTTTTGATACTTTAAGTAGGAGTTTGTTGTTAGAGCATACATTTTTGTATGGGACGCAAAGTTCAATGATATTTTTCAGAGAAGGGCAACACTCGGGTTTATAAACAAGTTTATGGGTAAAGGTAAGTTGTGTGTAATGTAGGTAATGTCCAAATTCTAGCCAGTTTAGTTCTTTAGTGGCTTGGCAATGGTGGGTGAGATTTGGTTGGGCTGATGCGAATTTTGCACTCTTATAATAACAGGACTGTATTTTGTGTTGCAAAGAGTTGTAGAGATTGGTGAAGATAGGAGACCCATATAGTAAGGTTGGAAGGAGAAAAATTTTTGAAAGTTTTATTTAGATGGATTTGTTTAAGTATTGTTTGTTTCTTTAAAGTTTGCCTAATTTGAAGTGAGTCTTTTTTATTGCATTACTAATATGCAAGTCAAAGCTAAGTTTGCTGTCAATAGTAATTCCTAGCAGTTTGGCCTGATTCACTAACTTTGTTGGGGGTTTGTTTATAGAGAATATAGTAAAGTCTGTGGGAACAGGTTTAGATGCAAAGATGAGTAGTTTAGACTTATTAGGGTTAAGTAATAGCTGTGATTGGTTTAGCCAGAGTTCTATGGATGTAAAGGCCTTTTGTGTTAACTTTTGGAGGTCAGAGAAGTTATTGGAGGTACAGATTATGGTTGAATTATCTGCATATTGTATGGCAGTATAGTCAGTGGGAACTTTATTTAGGTCATTTATAAAAATGTTGACTAGTAGGGGTCCCAAGACTGACCCCTGGGGCACTCCTGTGTTATTTCGGAGAAAGCTAGAGAGGTTATTCAGCCTTTTTATGGATTACTGTTGGTTTTCCAAATAACTAGTGAGCCAGGTTAGGGTGGCATCAGAGCATCCTAGTGAGTGGAGTTGCTGGATATGTTTGATATGGGAGACTGTGTTGAATGCTTTTGAGAGATCCAATAACAAGACTGATGTAAGTAGGTTACTATCTAGGGTGCTATAGATGTAATTTGTGAAGGAGACTAAGGCAGTAATGGTACTGTGGGATGGTCGAAAACCATGTTGTGAAGGGGGATAGTAGGTTCTTGCTAGTTAGATATTCAACCAGTTGTTTGTGGATGCATTTTTCAATTATTTTAGATAGAGGGGACATTATGGAAATGGGTCTAAAATTAGATAGGTCATGAGGGTTTCCACCTTTATGAACTGGGGTGATTACTGATTTTTTCCAGAGCTGGGGGACTGTGTGTTCTGCAAGTGATCAGTTTATAAGGATTCTTACTGGGAAACATATTGCCTTAGCACTAATTTTGAGGTATTCAGGGGGAGATTATCAGTGGATAAGGAGCCTGGTTTAAATTTGCCAAGTAATGTTTGTATTTGAGAGGTTGCTACAGGTTGGAAGTTAAAAGATGGTATGGAGCTGCTATTGCTTTGAGGTATGATGGATGGGTTAATAGGGGTTAGGGTATTGCCTGCATTTACTAATGTAAGGATAATATTAATAAAGTTGTTATTAAATATTTCATTGATTTCAACTGGGCTTTTGTCTGGAAATGGAGATGGGTTTTGGCTGCTGCCAGGATTTAGTAATGAGTTGACAGATTTCCAGAAAAGTCTGGGATTATTGCTGTGGGTGTTTATTTGTTGGGAGAAGTAAGTCATTTTGTCCTGATTAATGGCCTGTTTTGCTTTGTTTCGAGGTATTTTGAAGGCAGTTTCTTTGGGTGGGGTCTTATCTTGTCTCCATTTGTGCCATGCTCGGTCTCTATTAATCAGTAGTTGTTTGGTTGATTTAGATAGCCAAGGAGCATGGTTATGCTTAACTCTCTTTTTTATTATGGGGGCTATGGAGTTAAGGGTATCTAGGAAGACAGTATTGAAATAATGTACTGCTTCATCTAAGGGAAGATATTTCAGTGGGTTCCAGTTTAGTGTTTGTATCAGATTGCAAAAGTGAGACTGGCTAAAATGCTTGGAGTGGAGCTTGATAGTCTGTGTATCAGGGCTGGTAAGTGGTCACTTAGGGTGTTGGGAAGGGTGTTGGGATTCGAGTAGTACTGTGGTGGGATACTAATATCCAATCTAGGGTGGATTCAGGGTGATTGTTGTGTGTGTTGGGGTTTGTATAATTTATGTAAATTTGAACAGATTGATGGAGTTTGTGGAGTTGGTTTGTGTTAGTTTAAGTCAATTTATATTAGTGTCACCGAGGATGATAGTTTTATTTGAGATGTAGTGGTTAGACCATGATAGGAAGTCTTCCAGTGTTGGCATATTGGAACCTGAAGGAATGTAGATGGTGGCAATAGATATTTGTTTATGGGTGTTGAAAAATAGTGATGCTAATAGGATTTCCATATTACTGAAAGTGGGAATGATTTTTGGGTGGGGTACTATGTTTAAGTGGTTCCGATATATTAATGCCAGGCCTCCCCCTTTCTTATGAAGTCTGTCTTTTCATAATATTTGATATCCAGGGGGATGTATTTCTGAGTCAGATATCTGGGGTTTGAGCCAGGTTTCTGTTAGAGCAACTATATCAAGTGTATACTATGTAAGCCATGCATGGAGGTCTGCTACTTTATTGCAGATACTATGGATGTTTAATGTCACGATGCAAAGGTCTTTTGGTGTTTTCACTGAGAGTGATGTAGAGTTGTTAATATGTTGGGTGGGAGAGGGTCCAGGGTTTGAATGAATATCTCCACATTGGCATAATAATGTGAAGATAGTGGTTTGGATTGTGGATGAAATGTAGTTCATAGGTAGGTACTAGGCTATCTGCCCGAAGGCATTTTTAAGCCTAGCCGGAATGTGTTGGCTTTCGCCGCCCCCTTAGATTAGTTCCCTGTGCCTCTGTCCAGCAGAGCCATTGAAGTAATCCCTGGGGTAAACTTTCTGTTTCCCATCCACTCGTCAAGGGTTCTCTTGAAGAGGGTTAGCGAGGATCTCTGCCTAATGTAGATTAGAATCTTGTTCCAGAGCATGGGAAGTCTCTGGGATGGGAATCTATCCCTCCAGCATGTCCTATTTATTGTTGTGGTGAGGTTTAGATCCCTGGAGCATGTGGCTTGAGGGGATATGGTTTTCTTTAGGTGGAGCATGTCCATCAATTCTGGGTTGGACATGGTCTTGTATGTCAGGCAGAGATTATTTCTGAGTAGGCGGTATGCAACCGAGTACAGCTGGAGTTTCTTCATTCAAGCTGCATAGGGCATCTGCTTGAGGCCAGTGATGCTCTTGGTGAGGTACTTCTGTGGTCTTTTCAGTTGCTGCAGGTGTCTTGTAAGGTACATCCTAAATGGGGCATTGTACTCTATGATGGGTCTGATGAGTGATGTGTACAGGGGCCCAATAACCTCTTTTGATCTGGATGCAAACCCTTTTGTGATTAGGTGGGCCACATAGAAGGATTTTCTAACCACTTTGGCAATGTGATTAGCAAAGGAGAGGTTACTATCTACTTGGGTCCCCAGAATCCTTATTACGTCTTCCGTATTTAGGGTCTACCACCTATGTGGTAGTTTGTGGGTACTTTGTTTTTTCCAAAGGGGATGACTATGCACTTTTTGGAATTTAGCTTGAGGCCATGGTTTTGACTCCAGGTATCTGTCTCTGTGAATCCCTTTTGGAGGATGTCTGTGTCAGCCGGAGAGTCAATTATAGCACCTAGTTTGCAGTCGTCTGTGAACTTGGTCAGCCATAGTCCTCCTTGTGCTTGCCTGTACCTCTGAGAAGTATATGCCCAACAGGGGTGGTCCTAGGACTGAGCCCTGGGAAATGCCACTTGTAACCGGTTTAGAGTCAGACCTAGCTCCCACAACTCTTACCATGTGGGTTCTGTCTGTGAGCCAGTTGGCAACCCATCTCATGATGTAGGGGTATATGTTCAGGCTGGTGAGCTTGTCTATAATACCTGAGTGGGGAATGGTGTCGAAGGCCTTTGTGAGGTCTAGGTAGGCTGTGTGGACCACCTTTCTCTCATCTATAGCCTTGGTAACTGTCTCAAAGAAGTCCACCAGGTTTAGGAGGCATGATCTACCCTTAACAAAGCCGAACTGGGTAGGGTCCAGAGTTTGGATGTTCCCAATGTCTCTGTTAATGAGATCCATGATGATGTGCTCCATAGCTTTGCAGACCAAGCTAGTCAGGCTTATAGGGTGATAGTTCCCGGGGTACATTGTGGCTCCACCTTTGTGGAACAGAATAACCATTGCTGTGCACCACTCTGTGTGTACATAGCCTGTGGAGAGGCTGAGTATAAACAGTGTGTTTAGGTGAGGGGTTAGTTCATCTTTGAGCTCATGTAGGACGCAGCCTGGGACATCGTCCAGTCCCATTGATGCTGTGTTTTTGGCTTTGGCGAGGTCTGTTTTAACCCAAGTGGCTGTGATTTCAGGGGCACTACATTCTTCTGGTATAGTTCTGGGCCCTTTTGGGGGTGAGAGGGGGGAGAAGTTTGCACTGAACCTGTCTGCCAGGATGTGGCTATGTCGGTCGGTTCAGTGTATTTTGTGCCATTCTGCACTAACTCCGAGCAGATCTAAGAATTAACACTTATATTCTTGACATAGCTAAAGAATGCGTTGTGGTTATCTTTGGAGTCCATGGCAATTTTTCTTTCGAAGCTAACCTTGGATGGTTTTATGAGGGAACATAGTTTCTTGCTGATACTGATCAGGGATGTCTTCCCTTCTTGGGATTTTACTCTTTTCTGTACTAGTTTCCTCCTTCTTTTGTCATCAGCATCTTCTTTCAGCTGTTCCCATTAGGGGTCACCACAGCAGATCATCTGTTTCCATTTCTTCCTGTCCTCTGCATCTTGCTCTGTCATACCAACCACCTGCATATCCTCTCTCACCACACCCATAAACCTTATCTTAGGCCTTCCTCTTTTCCTGTTACCTGGTAGGTTCATCTTTAGCATCTTTTTCCCAATATACTCAGCATCCGTCCTCAGCACATGTCCAAACCAACGTATCCTTGCCTCTCTGGCTTTGTCTCCAAACCTTCCAACCTGGGCTGACCTTCTAATATACTTATTCCTAATCCTGTCCACCCTCATCACACCCAGTGCAAATCCTAACATGTTTAACTCTGCCACATCCAGCTCTAACTCCTGCCTTTTTGTCAATGCCACTGTCTCCAACCCATATAACATAGCTGGTCTCACTACCCTCTTGTAGACCTTCCCTTTCACTTTTACTGGTACTCGTCACAAATCACTCCTGACACTCTTCTCCACCCACTCCATCCTGCCTGTACTCTCTTCTTCACCTCTCTTCCACACTCACCGTTACTCTGAACTATTGACCCCAAGTATTTAAACTCATCCACCTTTGCCACCTCTACTCCTTACATCCTCACCATTCCTCTGTCCTCCCTCTCATTCACACACATATATTCTGTCTTAGTCCTGCTGACCTTCATTCCTCTTCTCTCTAGAGCATATCTCCATCTCTCCAGGGTCTCCTCCACCTGTTCCCTACTCTCACTACAGATCACAATGTCATCTGCAAACATCATAGTCCACGGGGACCCCTGTCTGATCTTGTCTGTCATCCTGTCCATCACCATTGCAAATAAGAAAGGGCTCAGAGCTGATCCTTGATGTAATCCCACCTCCACCTTAAACGCATCTGTCACTCCCACCGCAGACCTCACTGCTGTCACACTACCCTCGTACATACCTGTACCACTCTTACATACTTATCTGACACTCCTGACTTCCTCATACAATACCACAACTCCTCTCTAGGCACCCTGTCATATGCTTTCTCTAAGTCTACAAAAACACAATGCAGCTCCTTCTGACCTTCTCTGTACTTTTCCATCAACATTCTCAGAGCAAACATCACATCAGTAGTGTTATTTTAAAACAACAGCAAGCAAGATGTATATATATAAACAACAAAGACTATCAGTGAGTCCCAGCTCTACCTTCCAATAAAATTTATTTCGTTGAACAGTTCTTTCTCTAGCGCCTCGGCCAACAGCCTTTACAGAGTAAAACAGTAAAACTCATAAAACACTTGCAATATATACAAAAAACAAGTAATCAATCAATTACATAATTAAACTATCAAATCACATAGCTTGAATATATTTAAAGTCATAGTCTTAAACAAGACATTGCCAGTTACATTCTCTGTTCATTCCATGTGGATGCAAAGTCCCAAATTTCATAATCAAAATGCATTCCTTTTGTCTTAACATATTTTTTGCCTATCAACATCATTATAATATAATGGAACATGTTCCAGAACAGACACTTTTATATTCTCAATATTTCCATGGTGTACTGAGTTAAAATGCTCAGCAATAGGACTAGTAATTTTATTATTTTTAACATCTCTAATATGTTCTTTTATCCTATCTGCTAGCATTCTTTTTGTTTCTCCAATATAGTATTTGTTACAATCACAGAATATGACATACACAACACCTTTGCTCATACATGTATATTTGCCTTTTGTATCAAAATTTTGCCATTTATTTTATTCACTTCATTTACAACATGTTTACATATAGCACATTTTCCACAAGGGAATGTTCCCAAATTCTTTACAACATTTAATTCATTAGTACAAGGCTTTTTATAAATGCTGTGTATCAGAAAGTCCTGTATATTTTTCCCTTTCTATATGATGTCATTAATTTTATATTTTTCAGTGATGTTATATCTTTTTAATAAAATTCCAATATTCCATAATGATTTTATTACCAATCGTAGAAGTTAGTGTACTTTGTAACAAAAAACATTCTCTCCTGTTCAGTCCCATATTTATTGCTGCTTTCATAGTTATTTTGTCTAATAGTGCCCTTACTCTGTTTAAAGGCTCTATGCAAGCTATTTTCTACATCATCTGGGTTATACCCTCTAGCTTTGAAAATCTCGCCACTTTATAGGCCTCCTAAAGGCCATATCAATATCAGAATTGAGTCTTTTTATTCTCAAAAATTCCCCATAGGGATGGCTGACAACGTATGGGGATGGCAACTATCTCCCACATTTTCCAGCTTATTTCATCAAATTTTCTATGAATACTAGTATATATGGGAAAGCCATTATTGCCCCTAAGCGAAATATCCAAGAAGTTAACCTGATTTCCTTTTGTATGTCACTAAATTTTATACCAAATCTGTTATTATTTAATTCATCAATGAAGTTATCTGATGTATCCCAATCCCCATGACAAATGAAAATTAGGTCATCAATAAATCTAAAATACCTTAGAACATTATTTTGAAAGAAAGGCAACCTATAAAGGTGTTCATTTTCAAATAGCCCCATAAACAGGTTAGCATAGGCTGGTGCAAACGCTGCCCCATAGCAGTACCTGTAACTTGTCTATAAACAGTGCCATTAAATTCAAAAAATTATTTTTCAAGCAGAATTCTACCAGTTCCAGGACATAATATGTTTTAGGACTATCATTCAAAAGAATTTTATAGCTTCCAAGCCCAAAATATGGGAAATATTGGTGTAGAGACTCTCTACATCCACCGTAATAAAGTACATATTTTCACCCCAATATATATCTTTTATTTTCCTTAGGAAATCATATGAATCTTGTATATAAGAAGGTAACAACAGAACTTTCTTTATCAATATTTCATGTAACATGGTGCAAAGATTGTAAGTAAAATATCCAAAAGCTGACACAATAGGCCGACCAAGTGGTCGGTTCAGATCTTTATGAATTTTAGGCAGGCAAAAGAATTTTGCAATTTTTCTATTCTTTACATTTATTTTTCTATTTATATCCATTTGACTTAGATAGTGTAATCTCACACCTTTCTGTAATAATTTTTCAAAATCTTTTTCTGCTTGACATAGCTGATTAATGTTAGTTTTATAATATACATTGTTGTTATCTAGATGTTGCATACACATACTATAATAATCATGAGAATTTAATATAACTAATTTTCCCCCTTTGTCTGCTTGTTTAAAGACTATATTACAGTTTTAACTCAGTACACCATGGAAATATTGAGAATATAAAAGTGTCTGTTCTGGAACATGTTCCATTATATTATAATGATGTTGATAGGCAAAAAAATATGTTAAGACAAAAGGAATGCATTTTGATTATGAAATTTGGGACTTTGCATCCACATGGAATGAACAGAGAATGTAACTGGCAATGTCTTGTTTAAGACTATGACTTTAAATATATTCAAGCTATGTGATTTGATAGTTTAATTATGTAATTGATTGATTACTTGTTTTTTGTATATATTGCAAGTGTTTTATGAGTTTTACTGTTTTACTCTGTAAAGGCTGTTGGCCGAGGCGCTAGAGAAAGAACTGTTCAACGAAATAAATTTTATTGGAAGGTAGAGCTGGGACTCACTGATAGTCTTTGTTGTTTATATATATCACATCAGTAGTGCTCTTTCCCAGCATGAAACCATACTGCTGATCACTAATAATCACGTCCCTTCTTAACCTAGCTTCCACTACTCTTTCCCATAACTTTATGCTGTGACTGATCAGTTTAACCCCTGTGTAGTTACTACAGCTCTGCACATCACCCTTATTCTTAAAAATCGGTACCAAAACACCTTTTCTCCATTCCTCAGTCATCCTCTCACTTTCCAAGATTTCATTAAACAATCTGGTTAAAAACTCCACTGCCATTTTACTTAAACACTTCCATGCTTCCACAGGTAAGTCATCTGGACCAGCAGCCTTTCCATTCTTCATCCTCTTCATAACTATTCTTACTTCCTCCTTGCTAATCCATTACACTTCATGATTCACTATCCCCACATCATCCAACCTTCTCTCCCTCTCATTCTCTTCATTCATCAACTCCTCAAAGTACTCCTTCCATCTGCTCAACACACTCTCCTCACTTGTGAGTATGTTTCCCTCATTATGCTTTATCACCTTTACCTGCTGCACATATTTCCTAGCTCGGTTGCTCTGTCTAGCCAATTGGTACAGGTCCTTTTCTCCCTCCTTAGTGTCCAACCTTTCATACAACTCTTCATATGCCTTATCCTTAGCCTTCACCACCTCTCTTTATGGCAGGGGTCCACCAGACTGGTTTTCTTTTCTTGGAGGAGTGAGTCTTGATTTTGTTTGGGATAGCACAATCCATGCATTCTTGTAGGTGCCTGTACAGTGCATTAGTAAAGGATTTTGCAGCTTGGACAGCATTATCCTTTAGCATAGGGGCTTTGAACTTCCCACCTTGATCTTAAGTAATGTAAAGTTTGCTTTTGAAAAGTTTTTCATGGTGGTTTCTTTGACCAGGGGTGGTGGCAGAATGTGGATATCCAGAGTGATTAGTTTATGGTCATATCTAACCAGTGAGGGGTTGACCTCCGGTGTGGAATACCAGTCACCCATGTTGGTAATGACCAGGTTCAATATGTTGTCACCTCTGGTGGGGGTGTTGACTAGTTTATCCAGGGTATTTGAGTTTATAAATTCAAGGAAATGTTGGGCAAGGGAGTTTGTACTTGAGTAGTTCTCCCAGTTAGTGTTTGGGTAATCGAAATCACTCAATATCAGGGGTGTTTGGTAGGACCTTTATGTTTCCCAGTGTTTCCAGGAATGTGGCGTGGGGGTCCTGGGACATGGTGGGTGATCTGTAGCAAGCTATAATTTGAATAGCAGTTTTGCCCATTGTTAGTTGCACGTGGATGATCTCTGAAGCATTGTGCTGTGCCACTAACCTGGAGGTGTGGGTATCCCTGATGAATATGGATACTCCCCTGCCTTTTGTATTTCGGTCCAGGTTTTGTGGCCGAAATGTATGGTATGAGTTGTAGCCTGGTAGTGCTGGGGTGCTCTCTGGAGCCTTAAACCAGGTTTCTGTTACTGCACATATATTGATTTTCTCCATACTGAGGAGTGCCTCTGGTGCTTGCATTTTGAGGCTTAGACTTCTGGCATTGAGTAGCATTACTCACAGTTTTTTTGTTACTTGTGCTATTTATGGCAGTGGGTTTGTCTTTTGAGCCTTGCCTAAAAAAGGCACTATGGGAGTGGCAAGAGCCTTGGCCAGTATTCAAAAGCCTAAGGGTGACAGGTTCAAGCCATCCCTAGCAAAGCAGCATGGCTTGTCGAGCATGTCATCCCAGGCTGACAGACACTGGATCCCCTCTGAATGACACCAGAGGCTTAGCCAGTTGTTGAAATTGATAATTTTTTCTCTGTACCGTGGTATAATTCTTGGTGTGGGCAGGATGCTACTCAGGGTCATACCGGCCTGGGCTACATGATCAGAGAGCTCCTCCATGTCTCTTTTCATATAGTCCAGGGAGGTACAGCTCAGGTCATTCACACCAACATGGACAATGACAGAGTCATATTTGTACTTGTTCTGGAGTGACCTGAGTGCTTGTGTTATATGGCGGATCCTGGCACCCGACAGGCAGCTAACATTAACCTTCTCCTTGTTCAGCCTAGTGAGTGGGACGTCAGTGTGCCTGACTATAGAGTCACCTATTACTAGTGTGTTAGGTATGTTATTTTGCCTTAAGGGCTGTGATTGCGTGGCACACTGGTTTTGTGAAGTATGTGTTTCATGGTTTGTGTTGGGGGGTGGAGGTTGCTTGAATATCTGCTTTGGAGGTCTCTGTTGCTTTTGCAGATTTTTATTTTGATCCTCCGAATATGTTTTCATGTATTTATGTGTGTTTTTTGCCGGTGCTGGTTTCATAGGTCTATGTGAGACTGGTGGTGTGATGCAAGTAATTCCCTTCTCCTCTTGACTGCCTGGTCCAGTCTTGGGTTGAGAGAGTGTAGCCTCCAGTTTGGCTGTACAATTGCATCTCTCACATGTATTAGTGTTTGGTGGAAGGAGGACAGGGATGTCTGTGTACATGAAGCAATTGTAACATTGCCTCAAAATGCCCAGATTCACCAGTTGGACCAGAGAGTACACCTGAAACTGCCCTTTGGACATTCCTGGATAGGTACAGTGAACTGTTTTACTGATTGGCTGATAAGGTCGAATAGGGAGCCTTGTCCTTCTCTACAGTATAGGGGGGGGTCTGGTGCTAAGGTTTATTAGTGCTTGCTATGACTTTTGAGCAAGTGCCGGGATGAGAAGTGAATAGTTTGAGTGCTTAAGTTGAAAGTTTGTCTGGTTTCAAGGGAAAAATTGAAGAATAGACTTTGTGAAGCCAGGAATAGTTATACCCTAGCTAACCAATGCTGCCAGGCGTGCAAAACCGCACAAATGCAGGGTTTATAGCAGGGGGGAATGAAGGAGATAGAAATTAGCCCAAAATGGCCAATAAACTCCTAATTTCTGTGCTGAAACCACTCCTCCAAGGAAAGATAGGCTGCTCAAGGCTCCCTCTCTCACAGTGAACAGAGAAACTTCCTTCTATCCAAGTAAGGTATAGGCAAACACAGAAACTTGTAACACAGCCCTGAATTCAGCACTAACCTGAAAACTGGACTATACTAGCTTAGAAAGGTGGGAAAACAAGTATATATATATTTTTCAGAAAATAAAGCAGATACAATCAAAAAAAAAGTTTAAATCCACAGAAATGGCTATCCAAGTAAGGTATGGGCAAACAAGAAACTTGTAATATAGCCCTGAATTCAGCACTAACCTGAAAACTGGGCTATACTAGCTTAGAAAGGTGGGAAAACCAGTATATATTTTTTTTTCAGAAAATAAAGCAGATACAATAAAAAAAAACACTAAATGCACAGAAATGGCTATCACACTTGAGTGTTTAGCCTACACCAGTTAAACGGGTAATTTAAACACAAAAACAACTTTGTTAAAGTGCAGGCAGTAAAATAAGTACAATATGCAGCTGAAACAAGCTTTTTAAATCACAGAAACTCTAGGAAATTGGTGTTTTAGGCGGAATTAGCTAAAGGCAGCAAGAAAATGTAGAACAATTATATTTAATCACTCCAAAGTCTCTCTTTTGCCTCTCTGCTGCTGTAGAACTCTGCAGGGTATCAGGCAGGAGCTTGCTGAGCTGTATATTAGCGCAAAAACCTCACAAATGTGGGTTTTATGGCAGGGAAATGAAAGAGATAGAAATTAGCCCAAAATGGCCAATAAACTACTAATTTCTGGGCTGAAACCACTCCTCCAGGGACAGATAGGCTGCTCAAAGCTCCATCTCTCACAGTGAACAGAGAAACTTCCTTCTATCCAAGTAAGGTATAGGCAAACACAGAAACTTGTAACACAGCCCTGAATTCAGCACTAACCTGAAAACTGGACTATACTAGCTTAGAAAGGTGGGAAAACAAGTATATATATTTTTTTCAGAAAATAAAACAGATACAATCAAAAAAAAAAGTTTAAATCCACAGAAATGGCTATCACACTTCAGTGTGTAGCCTACAACAGTTAAACAGGTAATTTAAACACAAAACCAACTTTGTTAAAGTGGAGGCAGTAAAATAACTACAATATGTAGCTGAAACAAGCTTTTTAAATAACAGAAACTCTAGAAAATTGACGTTTTAGGCGGGATTAGCTAAAGGCAGCAAGAAGTTAAGTATGGAGTATGCATATGAGATGTATAATTGATTTTAGGTATATTAAAATGCAGTTTGGTATTGAAAGTGGTGGTGTCTCTGTGAATGAAGAGTGATGGTGAAATATCAGAGTATGGGATGAGTTATGGTATTTGTATGCTGTTGTTTGTGTTGGAGTTAGTTGATGTAGAGTGGTGTTTTGAGAAGTGAGGTGGCAGAGATTAAGTAGGTTAAAGAAGGTTAGGGATGTTATTAATAGAATGTGCATGATGTGAGATGTAGGAGAGTTTTAGTTGTTTTGGGTGAGGGATGTGTGTGGGATGTGAAGAACTCAGGGGGGCTTAGAGCCTATAAGGAGGTTGGAAAGAGTGGCCTGTGATGTATAAAGTTAAAGACAGCGGGGGCAGGAGGGAATTGGGGGCAGGGTAGGGGAGTGGAGTGAGTGGAGCGAATGAAGCAGGCTTCTTTGCCCCTGCAGGGCTGAGAGTGAAAACGTTCAGTGGAGGACTAAGGAAAGGTATGTGGAATCAAGCATTTAACTTTATTGAGTGGGGTTATCAATGATACACTTATGGGGTGACTGTGCACTAAACCTAATTAATAGGGTGGGTAGATATTTTAATATGTTTGCAGCAATTATTTAACTGGGATAAATAAATTACTGTAAAATATTAGTAGGCTGAAATATAGGCAGGCAGAACAATGTAGTCATGACTAGGAGGAATTTACTTTAACCAGATATTGGCCGGAGTTTAGATTGGGGTCAATTTTGGGAGCCCTAACTGTCATGCACACCGTAGAATTAGAGAATAAAATGCTCTAATCTCAGATTATGTATACAACAGTATTCACCTATGTGAAAAGCTTGAAATGGTAGCCTTGTTGTTCCTTTTCTTTTAGTGTGAGACTTGTTCTGTAACAAGTGAGCGGTCAAAATCTATTTTTATGTCCTGGAGGGGGGGGGGGGTTCAAGGAGAAAATTCCCTTTACTTACTTAGAAAAGACAAAACAGTAAGGTTTTGAGCAGGGTAGAGGTAATACAGTAAAAGGTACAGAGAATACATAAGACAGATACATAGTACAAGAAACTGATATTCAAGCAGAAATAATACTTAATGCAATGAAGTTGTATTTTAAGGTATATATAAATTCAGGTTGCACCCTAGCAATGCAATTCAATAAGCATTAATCTTGGTTACACAAGCAAAGCTTATGGTAGAAATAAATAGTTTAAATAATAAACACACCACCGATGCTACTGCCATTCCTATGAAGCCCTTGTACTGGCTTAGGACTCACAAAGTGCATCTGTCTTAGTAGACACAGTATTAGCAGAAAAGCAAACCAATAACTCAATTCTATGGAATGTTATCAAGATGCATGTAAAAAAATCTGTTACTTTTGAAATAAATCCGCATCTATATCAACAGAATTATTAGTTTGCAGCAGACAATAACATTAAAAAAGCACATTTAACATAGCATTGCAATTGTTACACAAATACAGTTTGCGAGGGTAGGTACGATTCATGCACATATTATAGTGAGAGAGGAATATAAAAAACTAGGTAACAAATCAAAAACTAGGTAACAAATTAAGAAATGACAACATAAAAATCACAAATTCAGTACAGTAGAATATGTTTTAGTAAGCTGCAGTTATTTAAGCTCTGGACCAAGTCAGCTGTACTGTGTAAGTATACTGTATGCAGTATGCTTCTGAATAAAATCTTAACTAATACATGCCAAGGTATACAAGTTTAACATCATTACTTCTGTAAGCAGCCTGAGAAAGAGGACTGCATATATCAATTGTCATAAAAATGAGCAACTTGTTTAAATACACAGTAATGAGATAAAAGTGGTACACGAAGCAAGATAGAGGCAACAATGAAATGAATAAAACCACAGTTTAATAACAAAAATGCAAAGGTAAGCACTTTCACACACACGGGTGCTTCTTCCGACCAAACTAAAACATGACAAGCACAACACATTTAAATATACAAGTCAATAAAGTAATTAACAAATCATAGACATACACTAATCATCTAAATAAATCACTAGACTTCAAAATATGTTTTAAAGAGACTCTGTCATTCAGGCCAGACATTTTATCAGCCTGAAGCCTGATGATGCAGCAAAGTTATCTCTCTGTATGATTTTTAAAATCACCCCTATGTAATCCTGGTTCAACTCTCTCAACTACCATAAACTCAAAATTATGTGAACAGCTCACCCAGCTTCTGGTTAGTCCAATGGTGGCTGGTGGTTTCAAAGGGGGCTGCAGGAGACAGCTTAATGGGTGGGACCAATGGGAAGGGGTGTGGCCAACTAGAAAGGCATGGGGCTATGCTACAAACTGCAAAAACTGGGACTTTACTTAAATATACTGCCCTGGGTGCCAAACTGTCATTATGAGAGTCCAATCAAGACAAAATGAAGTGGAGAAGAAAAAAATATTTCGATGCATTGGCTACATGACAGCTTACTTAATATCTAGATGGAAACAAAAAGGCCGTGATGCATGAAAAAATAAATTACTTTTTAAATTCATTACTGGAATGCCAGTCACAATCAAGTATAAAAAAAACAAGCAGCACTCAACTCAAACCACTTCTCCTTGCACTGCAGTTCTAATTATAATTTATATTCAGCGTTATTAAAGTACCAAGTAACATGCTGAAAGTGATACCCCCACTTGTAAAAATGTTTCTTATCCAAAAAAGAGCTTCTGCCTGACAACAACTATCTACTTGTTTTATGGGGAAAACATGATCAAAGTAAAAAATGAACAGCAAACAAGAAACAAGCTCAAGATAAATTGCTTAAAGGATTACTGCACAGGTTATGGACCACACATGATAGAGTGGCATTCTGTTTAGTTTATGGGTAAAGCCTGCAGAGATGACTGCAAGTCTCCAACAAATGTAATAAGCTTCTGAAAATACTGTAATCCTGTCCTTTATTATAAATACTGTCATATGCATTTCAATGCCCAAGGCTTGTACTTTATCTAGTTATGTAAGTATTCTCGGCATGGCAACATCAGAAAGGCTTTCAATGTTGGTAATAATTTAACAGTATGCTTATTAAAGCTTAATTGCATCTTACAGTCTCAGACAAGCTTACCTGATGGTCATTAAAGCATTGCTACTTAAACACAGAGCAACAGGCACTGCAACAACATGGATTTTCTGAACAAGAAGAAGCATAAATCAACAGTATAAAAATATGACAGAAAACCAGAACATTCTGCAAAATCAAGGACAGATGAAAAGCCACTGTAGTACTTGTGTCTACCTTGGATGGGGGGATACTCTGCACACTTAACACTGCATAACTGCTCCTTGCCTTGCTTGGACACATCCAGAGTCACTATGTGGGAGAGAGGGATGCAACAAGTATGTCACAATATGAAATGTCTCTGGCTGGCAGTGATGGCCCTGACACATTTGTCGTACCTCTCAATCTCAGAGCAAGAAATCTGGACAAAGCCAGGGATGGCCCGTGCTATTGGACTGCAGTCCCACACCTGTAAAAGGAATAAACCTACTACTGTAGACAAATTCCCCCACTACTGTAGACAATGAAAATAAACTTAAAACAAAGTTTACGAGTAGTCCTGGAACCACGCATGCTTACTTAGTTCCTCTGACTGCTGTGTTAGGCAGTCCAGAACTCCACACACATGTGTGCCATTCCTGAACTCCAGACTGCTCTGTTAGGCAGTCCAGATAAGGAAGGCAGGGAACTCTGCCCTGCCAGCCCAGAGATCTGTGTGGTGGCAACCGGAAGAACACTGGACTGCATTGACTGCAGGCTGGAGGCTCCAGCCTACTTGCAGGGAGACCCAGAAAGCCTGTGCAGGCTGTTATGGAGAACAGGGAAACAGTGGGCTGCTGCAGGACTTTGCTCATGGAGGATCTGCAGGTGTGTCTGCGTGTGTGTGTGTGTGCGTGTGTGTGTATGTGTGTGTGTGTGTGTGTGTGTGTGTGTGTGTGTGTGTGTGTGTGTGTGTGTGTGTGTGTGTAATGCCCCAGTTGCTACATGGTGGTGGGTGGAGAATAAGGCTTGAACCCTGTGCCTTGGGCCCAAGTGACAAGAGCCTGAATTCCCTACCCACCACCATTTGTGAAACATTTGAAAATGTTTGCCTCATATTTGTTCTGTTCTGTTCCTCATAAAATCTGTGGTTTCTGTATTTTTGTTACTTGACAGCCAGTGGTGCAGTGGTAGTGTTGTTGTCTGACAGCTACAGGTTGTCTGGTTTGGTTCTTGGCAAGGGTACCTTCTGTGTGGAGTCTGCATGTCTTCCCTGTGTTTGTGTGGGTTGCTCTGGTATCCTCAATGGTTATTTTCCCTATTTTTTGACTGTATTCCCCCATTATTGGCTTTGTCCAGGTTTTTTGTGCCAAGGTTGAGAGCTATGGTGATAACTGAACTCACTGAAGAACTCACTGAATATGTTTGGGGGCTGTATTCCCCCATTATTGGCTTTGTTTAGGTGTTTTGTGCTAAGATGTTGACAGCTATGATGAGAACTGAATTCACTAAATGGTAGCCATTTAAGTTTCAGTCTTCCTTGCTTTCATAAAGCAGATGATTTGGCATAGTGGTATGTTGCTCTGAGTGTTTTGCACAGGGTCCTGGGTTCAATACTTGGCAGTGAAATTTATGGTGGTAACACAGCATTTTATTCTAACAACATTATGCAAGCAATGTTTAAAATGTGTCCCTATGTTTTGGTCTTTTGCCCCCCCCCCTAAATTTTGGATTTTACCAGATATCTTGTGCTGCAAAGTTCAGAGATGCAATTGAGTGTCAAGTAGATTTTACAAGAAGCTGAGAGCTGCAGGGGAACACATGTTTGGTGCTGCTTATGCCAATTTGGCTTGCGTTGTTAATAGCACAATAGGTAGCATACTTGCTTTTGATGCAGAAGGCTGTGGGTTCTACTCCCACAGTAGGTGTATACTTGCTTTTGATGCAAATGGCTGTGGGTTCTACTCCCACAGTAGGTAAATGCATTGCTCATACTGTACTGCATTGTAAAGGGGGTGAATGCTGTGGTCCTTTTTGGTGAAAATACCTAGTAACTATGAACCTGTTATCAGTTTGAACAACACAAGTGCTCAAGAAAACCAAAACCAACAAAATCCACCAAATGGAAGCAGCAAGGTGATGAACTAAATAAAAAGCAAACAAATAGCGTATCCCAAATTTATTCTCCGCTTTCGTCACAGACTTCTTCAGAATGATAAAATGTTACACAAATCACATGCCTTAAATACTACAAAAATTAAGCTAATCATTCAATTGAACAATTAAAAAACCTTCAATTAACCAAATAAAATCAATTCAAAAGCTTGTCTACATAAAATGTAAAAGTAAAAAATCACTATTCTTGTTTATATGTAGTTCACGATGCTTTAAATAACATTTTACATTAATGACATCGTTCAAACCAGGAGGGGAATCAGATTTTAATCTGACCTGCCAGTCAGTTTCTCGTTGCTGCAAGTGATTCTTTTGAATTGATTTTATTTGGTTAATTGAAGGTTTTTTAATTGTTTAATTGAATGATTAGTTTAAAATTTTGGTAGTATTTAAGGCATGTGATTTGTGTAACATTTTATCATTCTGAAGAAGTCTGTGACGAAAGCGGAGAATAAATTTGGGATACGCTATTTGTTTGCCTTTCATTTCGTTCATCACCTTGCTGCTTCCATTTGATGGATTTTGCTGTTATCAGTTTGCCATCCATTCCCTATTGCAATATTACTAGCTTATTGTTTTTTTAATGCAACTTAGACAATTTATTCCTCAAGGGCAACAGGCACTTTATTTGTAGATGAAACAATGAAATATAAAGTTGTTTGCTAGCAGCAACCTCTTCATTAGTTACAGATTTCTTTAATGTGGAATTATTTAGATGACTTTTACTTCTTCAGAAATTGTGCATATTTACTGATACTGATGGACTGTAGAAGTTTGAGTAGACTTTTATGATAGAAATGTTCTGAACTGGGCAGTTTTGTCTTTATTGGTGCATGCATTTTGTTTCATTGTTTACTGGAAAAATGTTCTGAATTGGGCAATGCTGTCATTGGTGCATGCATTTTGCTTCATTGTTTACTGGAAAAATGTTCAAAACAAATTTAAAATGCCCTCTAACAACTGTACTATATTGTAAAAGGAATATAATTTAATATAATCAGGAAGGTGTATCAAAGACCATGGGCTGGATTCACAAAGGCTTGCACGGAGTCTAAGAGTAGTGTAAGATGGCAGACAGCCAATATGTCTGCCGAGCGATCCAGCAACAGCTGGCAGGGGCGTGCATGAGAGCTCCTAAAATTACTCTTGCACGGACAGTGTTATGTTATGCAAATTACCTCATTTGCTGCTGAAAGCTATGCAAATGAAGTAAATTTGTGATCCAGGAAACACTAACCTGTTCATGGAAGAGTAGAGTTATTTGCAGAAATGTACTCCGTTGGTAACGGAGTACCATTCTGCAAATAGCAAAACGGAGCTATGACAGCTCCAAATAAAGGATGCATCCAGTTGAGGAAGCATGCCAATGGCCAAATATAAGGCCATTGGCATTTATATAGTTTGAAAATTAATAAAAATCAAAAAATTTTTCCCCCAATCTCCGATGTTTAAGCGTAGCGCAGTGTCACGCAAACATGCGGCACTTTAAAAACCAGAAAATAAATAAAAAATAGGCAAAAATAGGCATTCTTATTAAAAATATTATTCTGCCATGCAGGTGAATGGCAGAATGAAGACAACATGGCTACTGAGTAGTGGTTGCTAAGGGGGGGAAGCTCAGTTTGAGAGATGTAACCAAGCATTAGTAGACAATCCTATGCAAATGAGGATAAGGATAGTGAATCCCAATTTTCCCTGGCATGTGAGCCATGTCCCTAGAGTGTAAATGTAGGAGTAGGGGAGTAGTAGAGTAGAAGATACGTGACATCATGAGGGGGTATGTATGAAAGACTGTAAGCTTATTGGAGCAGAGTGGCTTGTGTTTGCTGTGCGTTACTCAGGATTGGCAGAGGTGTGTCTACAGTTGTCCTAGCTGAAACCCAGAAACCAAAGGTGTACGCCGTGGATATCACTGAAATTTCTTGCAAACGTGCTTACACCGTGTGCACGCGTGTGCACGCCTGTAAACCTGTCAAGCCTGTGTGTGCGTGTGTGCACCCGTCTAAGCCTGTGTAAGTCTGTCTAAGCCTGTGTGCGTGGATGTGCACCCACCTAAGCCTGTGTAAGCCTGTGTGCATGCGTGTGCACTCCTGTGCTGCCCCTTGTGGAAACAGAAAGGGAAAAGGAAGGAAAATAAATAGTAGGAAGTTAACCAAGGAGAACTAGCAGAGATGCCAGGTGAAATAAATCAGAATCAGCCAATTACACAGGCAGTACACTAGCCCAGCCCAGCCCAGCACTTAAAACTCTGCAAACAACATTCCCCCATGTT
This sequence comes from Protopterus annectens, assembly GCF_019279795.1. NCBI lineage: Eukaryota > Metazoa > Chordata > Ceratodontiformes > Protopteridae > Protopterus > Protopterus annectens. The sequence goes on along the minus strand of NC_056737.1, from coordinate 494,486,547 downwards.
TTTCTCAAAAACACTGCAACACTGCAGTATACAAAGAGAGTGAAAAGTTAAAAAGCTTAACTCAGACAAAAAATGTTAGAGGCTGCCATTGCTATTATAAGCCAACATGTGCAAGATGCTGAGGGTGGTGCCATTGTGAATGCTGCTGAGCAACCCACAGTGAGAAGACGGAGAAGAATGTATAGACTCAGGGTAACCTACCAAGGGCTACATGAGATGGAGATAGTGGATTGCTATAGAGTCGACATAGACCTCCTGCAGCAAAATGTTGAGCTGTGCAGGCCACACCTCACACACAGAACCGACAGAGGGGAACCCATCCCTTTGGAAACCAAGGTATGTGTTGGCCTAAGAATACTAGCAACAGATACCTTCCAGAGACCAACTGGTGATATGATGGGGATTTCACAGGCATCAGCATCCAGGGTACTGCACCAGTTCCTGAATGCCATGTCAGCACATGTCAGCGATCATGTATATTTACCCAATTCCCATGAGGCATTGGCCAGCAATATGCATCTCTTCCAGAAAATAGCGGAATACCCTGAGGTAGTGGGTGCAATAGACTGCAAGCACATACACATCAAAGCACCAACCGGTGAGTGGGATAGGGCCTACATCAACCACAAGGGCTTCCCCTCCAACTGCCAGGTCATGTGCAATGCCCAGGGGATAATACTGAATGTGTGTGCTGGCTGCCCTGGAAGCTACCACGATTCCCATATCTGGCATCTGATGCAGCTGTACCAGACATTTGCCAATGGGGACATCCCTGATGGTCACCTAGTGGGGGATGCTGGATACACACTGGAGCCGTGGCTGATGACACCCATCAGAAATACACACACACCTGAACAAGAACTCCATAATGAGGCACACGCACAAACACGAAATGTAATCGAGTGTGTGTTTGGGATGCTCAAGTCATGGTTCCGGTGCCTGGACACATCTGGTGAAGCCTTGCAGTACTCACCAACTACATGTACCCAAATTGTCATGGTATGTGCCATGCTACACAATATGATCCTGCGAAAACAGCTGCAGCAGGAACAGCATGGGGCAGGGCCAAACAGCACCCCACCATTGCCAAGGCCATCACAGGCAGAGTGTGACTCGGAGGAGGAACAACCTGAACCTGCCCCAGTAGGCAGTAGGAGGTGTGCCCAGTATGCCTTGGCCTTGGCAAAGAGGCAACACATAGCACATACACTGGCTCAGTAGGAACCCTGGAAATGATACCTCTCTCTGACTCGCACATAAAATAAAAGGGATGCCTAACTTGACACTACCTGTTTTCAAACATCTGTAGGGAGTGTACTATGTGCATCCGACATAGGCAGCCCTGCAGCACCACCTGAGGCATGATTGCCATGTTTTAATCAATATAAAGCAGTGCTAAGCAGCTTTTACCACTATTTAGTATATGTAAACAAAATTACCCACGCTAACTAGCGCAACGTTGGGCAACGTTGGGCAATGTTGGGCAAGGTCTGGCAAAGTCGGGCGAAGTTGAGCAAAGTCAGGTAAACATGCTCATATTTGCTTTACTGTTCCTTAAACAGTCTGGTCTGCCCAGCATGAAAATAAAAAGCAGTGACAGGGCTCGAACCCAGGATACTGTGCACTATAGTCACTGTACTGAACCACTAAGCCATGATAGCATTTCGCTGGCATAGACACAGCAGGACAATTGTACACTAATGCAAACACAAAGAAATGCTGTATCATGCCCCTAAAGAGGCATATGGGTAACCTCCCCCACAGGCCTATGCAGACAGAGAACAGCAGGCCAAGCAGTGTGATGTGGGTTGGGTAGGCTATGAAGTCACAATCTAATATACGTGACATTGGACACTAAGATCTGTAGTACAGTAGTATGCCTCAAGCCAGTACGATAGGCAACAGTACAGACTGAAATGGTGTACCTTACATAGCAGTGTAGGCCTAGCAAATGTGTATAAGTGTCAGGTGAACCCCTCATCCTATGTACACCCACAGTAACAATCAGGTGTGTCCCTGGGTAGAAATGTACAAAGAATAGCTCTCCCCCTGTATGTAGAAATGTTAATAAGTCTATGCAAAGTGTCTCATGGAAGCCCTGCAGGCACAGCATGATCCCTGTTGATTTATGACACAAAGGTGAGCCCTGCAGTAAAATTACAACTTGATTTTCCACACACGTATAGTATAAATGTCTATACCAGGCATGCTCACACACTTCAACAAATGTAGTGGATTTCATTCAGCAACACACTGAAAGGTCATACTGGGCATGCTCACACACTTAAATAAACGAAGCAAATGTCAGGCAACTACAAACTACATACTGAAAGGTCATACTGGGCATGCTCACACACTTAGGCCATGTCTGAGTACAGCAGTGGGCCACACATATCTGGCAGTTGCATGTTTTACCCCAGGAACCTGTCACTATTCACCAATCCTGCCTTGTGCACACAGTTATATGAAAACAGACACATATAATATATTGGAACCCTGTCATAATCAAACTATGTACCACAAGTACTTAAGTTGTTCACAGAAAGTGAAAAAGCAAAGAAGATCAATAAACCTGCAATCAGTATCATCAATAAACAATGTGCACTCCAAATATTATCCAATCCATGTTCTGGCAAAATAATCTGTGAAGGAGTCCATAGAGAACTATGACGCCTCCTTCCGCTATGTCATAAATAGCAATGTACACTCATATATGTCCTGAGTCAGTGCAAACTGTAAATGACTGACATTGCCAACATCCTGTCAGACAGGCTCATACATACATACCCCCCTCTCATTGACAAAAGGCCCTATCATCATACCTGGAGATTATGAAAGCACAGATATCACATAGAATGGGTAAACAGCTCCTTCCAAACCTGAAAACACGGTGTCTATGGGATTACATTGTTTCCCTAGCTGTGTCATAAGTGAACTCCAGAACAAACAGACCCTGCACCTGAACAGTCTGTTGAGCCTCACCCTCTGTACAGGATATGAAACCATTGAATGTGTTACAGCAACGTTTGGCACACTCCACAAGTGTTGGTGCACAACAGACCATGGGAACTAATGTCTTATAAGCCTATTAAGCCTGATCTGCAAGGCCATGGAGTCCATCATGATGGAACTCATAAACAGAGCTATTGGGAGCCTACAAACACCCAACCCTACCAATTTCAGTTTGGTCATGGGCAAATCATGGTTCCCAAACCTGCTAGACTGTTTTTAAGGCAGTCACCCAGGGCATACATCAATGAAATGAGCTACACACGTCCCACATAGACCTTGAAAAGCCCTTTGCCAACATCCCAGACATATGTCATATCCACAAAATCAACAACCTGTGCATAAATATATCTGTCATCTGATGGATTGCCAACTGGGGCACAGATAGATCACGTAAGGTAAGAATTGTGGCCTCCTGTACAAGCTGGTAACAACTGCTGTACCCCATGGCTCAGTCCTGGGACCCCTCCTGTCCGGTGTATACTTTTCAGAAATACAGTCAAACACATGAGGGCTATGTTTAGCAAAGTTTGTGGATGACTGCCAAAAAGTTGTCATAATTGATGTTTGGGACAACAGAGACATCCTTAAACAGGGTCTCAGTTAGACAGATGTGGTGTCAGAATTATGGCCTCGAGCTACAGTCATACAAATATCACATGGGTGCCACCACCCTAAATATGGAGGTGATAATAAGGGATCTATGGACAAATGTGGATAGTCATCTCTACTTCCAGAAACACATTCACAAAGTGGTCAGAAAATCATGCTATGTGTTCCCACAAATTGCCAAGGTCTTTGCATGTAGGTCAAAGGAGGTTCCCTGTACTCATCAGTCATCAGACCCATCAGAGAGTACCACAACACACTTTCGATGAATCTGACTAGGCACCTTCAGCAGCTGGAAAGACCACTGAAGTACCTCAACAAGAGGATTACTGTCCTCATACAGTTGCCCCATGCAACAAGACTGAATTTAACTCAATCTGTACTCTGTTGCATACTGTCTACTCAGGAGATCTCTGCCCAACAGACAGGTCAATGTCATGGCAACACTCAGATCTGCTCTGAGTTACAGCTCAATAGCACTAAATATACAGACCCAACTGATATTGCCAACATCCTGGCAGATAGGATCAGAATTTACTTTACCCCCCTCTCACCCATGAAAGAGCACATCTCTATAATGGAAGACTGCAAAGTTGCTGTCATCACGGCTGCAATGGTAAAAAACACTCTCCAAAGCCAGTATCACAGCATCCATGGGACCAGATAACTTCTCAGGCTGTGTTCTACACAAACTACAGAATGAACAGGCACCACACCAATGTACCATGTTCAGTCATAGCCTCACCTCTGGCTTTGTGCCTGCTGAATGGTGCACAGCGACAGTTATCCCACTACACAAGGGTGGAGACACCATGGACCCAGGAACTAGCGCCCCATTAACCTGATGAGCCTGCTCTTCAAGGCCATGGAATGTATCATCATACAACTTATAAAAAAAGACATTGGTAATCACCAAACTCTGGACCACAACCATGTTGGGTTTGTAAAATGCAGATCATTTCTCCTAAACCTGATAGATGACATTGAAGCAGTCACCAGAACCATAGACAAGGGTAAGGGGGTTCTCACAGCCTATGTAGATCTTGCCACGGCATTCAACACCATCCCACACTCTGGAATTATAAATAAACCCATTAAACTAGGTATAAATTGCTATGTCACAAGATGGGTTGCCAACTGGCTTACTGACAGAACACACACTGTGAAAGTAGCAGACTCCAAGTATGACTTCGGACCAGTGACGAGTGCAGTACAACAGGGTCCAGTCCTGGGTCCTGTCCTGTTTTGTATCTACTTTCCTGAAGTAAACTTTAACATGGAAGGTCTGTGGCTAATGAAGTTTCCAGATGACTGCAAACTAGGAGCCAAAATTGTAAATACTAAAGATGTGGACATCCTACAAAAGGGCCTCACTGAGACAGATAGCTGGTGTCAAAGCCATGGCCTCAAGCTCAATGCCAAAAAGTGCATTGTCATCCCCTTTGGAAAAAACTCTGTAGCCATGAACTACAACATAGGTGGTAGTATACTTAACACTGAACGTGTGATAAGAGACCTTGGGTCACAGGTAGACAGTGGACACACCTGTGATAATCACATCCCCACAGTAGTTAGGAAATCCTTCTATGTGGCACACCTCATCACAAAAGGTGTCTCATGCAGAATAGAAGAGGACATTGTTCCCCTCTACTCATCACTCACTAGATCCATAATAGAGTACAACACCCCTTTTGCTATGTACCTCACAAGACATCTACAACAACTGGAAAGCCTACAGCAATACCTCACAAAGAGCATTAGCGGCCTGAAATACATGCCATACACAGACCATCTCAAAATGCTCCATCAGTACTCTCTCGCATATCACCTACTCAGAGGTGATCTCTGCCTAACATGCAAAGCTATGTCAAACACAGAGCTGTTGGACATGCTCCACATAAAACACTCACAATCCCTCTGATCTTCAGCCCCAAAACCACAAGTTAAATACAAAAGGAAGGGGTGTATCCATTTACCTTATGGATACCCACACCTTCAGGTTAGTGGCACAGCATGAGGCCTTGGAGACCATGCAAGTGGAACTAACACTGGGCAGAGCTGCTTATCAGATTGTAGCCTGCTACAGATCACCTACCTTGTCTCAGGAACCTCACTCAGTATTCCTGAGAACAGTGGAAAATATAAAGGTCCTATCAAACACCATTATATGAGGAGATTACAACTACCCAAACATTGAGTGGGAGAATTACTCGTGTACAACGTCCTTTGCCCAATGTTTCCTAGACTTTAAAAACTCAAATGCACTGGAACAGCTGGTCACCATGCCCACCAGAGGTGACAGCATACTGGACCTGATCATCACCAACATGGGGTACCAGTGTTCCACAACAGAGATAAACCCCTCGCTGGAAATATCAGATCATAAAGTAATCACACTGGACATCCACATCCCACCCCCCACCCCCAGTCAAGGAAACCACAGTGAAGACATTTTCAAAAGCAAACTGCACACTTCCCAAGACCAAAGTGGAAAGTTCCAAAGCCCCCTTGCTATAGGATAATGCTATACAATCTGCCGAATCATTTACAAGTGCATTCTATGAGCATCTACAGGGATGCATGGATCGAAACATCCCAAATAAAACCAAGATGCACTCCTCCAAAAATAAGAAACCTGGTGGTCGTCGCCCATAAATAAGCTATACAACAGAAGGAGGAAACGAACACATGATAGAGCAAACTTCACAAAAGGAAAGGGATCACTGATCATTATTAGGAAGAAACAATGATCACTCATAAAATAATCCAAGGCCAGTTTCGAAAGACAAATTGCCAAGGAATGTAAGAATAACAACCACAAAGCCTTCATTAGCTATACCAAACACTTAGGTGGCAACTTCCAAATATGTTGTCAGCTACTGAAAAATGGCAAGAAATACACTGAACCAACTTACATTGCCCACATCCTGGGGGACACGTTCAGTGAAAACTCCCCCCATCACTCTTAAAAGGGCCTGTGTCCATCCCAGAAGAATGCAGAGCCCTAGACTTCATGGACATGCAGGTAAAGACAGCCCTCTCCAAAGCTAAGAACACAGCATCAATGGGACTGGATGGTGTCCCAGGCTGCATCTTACACCAGCCCCAAAAGGAACTACACCCTCACCTGCATTCACTGTCCAGACTCAACCTTAAAACAGGCTATGTACCCAAAGAATGGCATACACCAACAGTCATCCAGCTCCACAAAGGGGGTGCCACAAAAGAACCTGGAAACCATTGCCCTATAGGTCTACTCAGACTGGTCTGCAAAGCTATGGAGAAAATTATCATGGAAACCATAAACAGAGACATTGGGGACCTCCAGACACTGGACGCTACCCAACTTGGCTTTGTTAAAGGCAGATCCTGCCTCCTAAACCTAGTTGACTTATTTGAAACAGTTACCAAGGACATGGATGGAGGTGAAAGTAGTCCACACAGCCCAACTGGACCTCACTAAGGACTTTCAACACCATTCCCCACTCTGATATCATGGACAAGCTTACCAGCTTGAACATTAACAGCTATGTCACAGGATGGGTGGCCAACTGGCTCACAGATCAAACACACATCTTCAGAGTTGCGGGTGCCATGTCCGACTCTAAACCGGTCACAAATGGCATCCCACAGGTCTTGGTCCTGGGACCCCACCTGTTCGGTAGATACTGCTCAGAGGTACAGGCAAGCACAGGAGGAGTATGGCTGAACAAGTTTGCAGATGACTGCTAACTGTGGTCCATAATCGACTCTATGGCTGACACAGACATCCTCCAGAAGGGTCTTACAGAGACAGATACCTGGTGTCAAAACAATGCCCTCAAGCAGAATGCCAAAAAATGCATAGTCATCCCCTTTGGATAAAACAAAGTGCACACAAATTACCACATAGGTGGTAATCCAGTATGTACGGAGAAAGTAATTATGGCCCTGGGGACCCAGGTAGATAGTAAACTCTCCTTTGATGATCACATGGCCAAAGTGTTTAGAAATTCCTTCTATGTAGCCCACCTAATGTCACCTAATGTAGCCCACTTTGTCTAGTCTGATGATGTCACCATCCTACAAATATACCTGTGGAAAGCAAATCTCACAGTAATGTGTATAGTGTGTCATGTACATGCATACTCATCTAGTGTCATGAAGTAGTTAGGCAGGGGTTTGAATCCTGCACTTGACAAGTGTGTGTATTTCCTTAGAGAGGAGCAAAGTTTTTGGAGACTACTAAAACTCCTTCAAAGTGGTATACTTATCTTTATCAAGTCTGATGATGTCACCATCCTACAAATATACCTGTGGAAAAAAGACCTCCCAGTAATGTGTATAGCCCGTTGTGTTAATGCGTACTCCTCTAGTATCATAAAGTAGTGAGGCAGGGGCTTAAGTCCTGCACTTGACAACAGTGTGGTTGCGTGTGATTTCCTTGGAGAGGAGCAACCTTTTTGGAGACTACTAAAACACCTTAAAAGTGGTATACTCATCTTTGTCAAGTCTGAGGATGTCACCATGCTACAAATATATCAGTGGAAAAGAGCACTCCCTGTAATGTATATAGCGTGTCGTGTTAGTGCATATTTCTCTAGTATCATAAAGTTGTTAGGTAGGGGGTTGAATCCTGCACTTGACAACTGTGTGTTTGTGTGTGATCTCCTTAGAGAGGAGTAACCTTTTTGGAGACTACTAAAACACCTTAAAAGTGGTATACTCATCTTTGTCAAGTCTGATGATGTCACCATGCTACAAATATACCTGTGGAGGTTATGTATACTACCAAAATGCAAACCAATGACAGATAGTAACAGTATCACCCACAGCACAGTGTCAAACCATGTCATACACACATGTTTACCCAAGTTCCAAAATGTGTGTAGTACAATGCATACTGGCCATAAATAGAAACTATGGAGTGTTAACACTGTGTACTACAGGGCATGTCACCCTGCCCATGTGTCCACTATGCATGTACATGCAGACAGTGCACCTCCACCATGTTCACAAATGTACACCTGCAAATCTGTGCTGCACACATCCCACATGTGTCCAACTCATCAGCCAAATGTACACTAAAATG
>NC_056737.1:494414568-494477358 GCF_019279795.1 Protopterus annectens | reverse complement strand
GTTTGTGTCTTTTAATTTTTTTTTAAATTTATTTATTTATTTATTTATTTATTTATTTTTCTGTTGATGTTGAGGTTGATGTGGGTGGGTGCCTGTCTGTCTGTCTCTCTCTCTCTCTCAATAGCTGCAATGGAATGATTGCATGTGTGGACAGCAAGTACAGCCTGCTTTTATAGGTATCAGCACATGTGCATGCGATGGCCTGTGCACCAATTGGTGGCCACCATTTGGTAATTGCATGCAGCCTGCTGTGTGGTAATTGTAGTACTCACTGTCATAGCAATCCAGTGCTATAAATTGCTAAGTCAGGTAGGTGTAGCCCTTTCAGCTTTCCAAAGTGGGGCCCATGCTTGTTTGCTGTGGACACCGTTGTTTAAGTCAGAAAGTTGTTATACTTCTCATATCTGAAGCTAGGGGTATAGCCAGTGATTTAAATGTTGTACTCAAACCTGAATGTTACCACTTCCAGTACACAGTTGTCAGTGTAGAATTTTACTCACCCCAACAAATGCTAACACAAGATACATGGGAGTATGTAGTTTATTTTCTACTTATACAATTAACTGCCATACATAAGTAGTTATTGAGATGTATTCATTTGGCACATGAACTGTTTGTGAACTGCTATACTGTGAATATTAATGTACTCACTTCTGCACAGTTTGTGCTTTTTTATTGTTGACATTAGCACAGGATGCTCAAGAAAACTGGACAATTCCAGTACTGAGTATGCCTACCTACATCCTTGGTGGACCCTGAACACACAGGTATATTGTACATTTGGGTTGGGGATTGTCCTGCTATGATACGGTGTGGAGGTTGTAAAGTGCTGCTGTAACATTATTTACTGCTAGAATGGCTGATTCTCTTATCATAGTCATGTAATGCAATTCCACAACAACTGCTGGTAAAGTTCCAAAGAACAGGTTTTGTGTTATGGCATTCCTATCTTTCCTTTACATTCACTCATTCAGATGCATGATATATCTATTTCAGCAACAACTTGCTGTATGTCTACTGTGGCTTACTGGTTCTTCATGCAGTCTAGTGTGTCCAAGGTCTGGGGTTTGAGACTGACAGAGGTGTTTTATTTTGCTGCTGAGCAGAACAAGGGCCCTCACATGCAGGGTGACTAGGGCACTTTTAAGCAGTTGTAAGCGGGTTTGCACGGGTTTGCATGAAGCTTAGCAATACTTAGCTAAGTGCACACAAGTGCACACTCGCGCAAACCCGCTAACTACTGCTTAAAAGTGCTTACTCCCGCTAACCCTCACACTCATTTCTTTGAAAGAAAAGAAAATGAGGAGATAGGAACATGGTGAGAAAAGGGGCACAAAGAGGGAAAGACAGTAGGGAAAACAGCTCGGGATGTGCAGGACAGGTGTAGGGAAGGACCATAGCTGCCCATTTCTTTTACAGCAACAGCTGTGCATATGCAATAATTTTGGAGGGAAATATGAAACCTTCAACCCCAGAGAGGGGGTGAGGACAACAAAGTATGTTATACTGCCAGTTAAATTACATTTTATATGTCCAGCAGACATGTGTGCAAAATGGGCAGCTATGTATGGGGTGTAATTTTCTTTTGGAGCAGATTGGCTTTTTTTTTTTAGGTGAGTGTGGAATGTGGGGTATGGGAAGTAGGTATATTTGGGGAGGTAGGTTGGGGAGGTAAACAGACAAGACAAACAAGATGCATACAGGGGCGGAATATGACACAGGTGGTGGGTGAACACCATTGACGGGGAAGGATGTTTGGAAATCGCAAGCCCATGAGACCACAGATGGCAACAGTGGAACTGAGATCCCCACCCATGGGCAGTCACCACTGCACCTTCACAGCCCAGAGGGTGGATGCGCTGGGGGCTGTGTAGGAGGGGCAGGCTCACCCATGAGTCGCATCACTCGTGCCTCAAGCTGGCGTAGAGGATCAGAGACTGAATACTCGATCTCCCTATGCACCACAGCCTGGACTATTTGGAGAGTGATAGGTGGCCCTCCTCTGGCCACGTTTGCATGGGGGGACGAGTCCCATCCCCTGCAACTCTTCCACCTGAATGTAGCACAGGGCCAATGGAGGAGGAGGTCCCGGGCTGGTGCCAGGTGCCATCGCCATCTGAGGTGGAACAGGTGGGTCCGCTGGGACCGGCCTTCCCATACGTTCTATGTTTAGGAGGATTTAATGACAATATGGGTTGGTAACAGTCAACAGCATTCCAAATTAGTTGTAACAGCATGCAGTAGTATTCCCATTAACCCAACACACCAGAGTTCCTACAGTTGAACAGCAAGCATAACACATGCATATATAGAACAACAGTGGACAGTCCAACAGCATGCAGGATTGACTGGTGGCAACAGGCCACCAAGATTGTGGTATTTGAACAGGGCACATGCATCAAAGTAAATGCAGATATTTATAAACCAATAGGACATATGTCCCAACAAATGTTTTGAGATTAGACATACCCATTGAGGTGTGGAATTGCATTGTTTATGCACATACAGTAGGGTATAAAAAGATACCTCCGTTAACAACTTATATATACTTATAGATTACATTACATTCCTGTTGACTGCAGGTATATATCCCCTACATGTATTATTACACTAGGCAATGTCCGTTAAATTGTGAAATGGGTTTTGCTAGTTCTTTATATACCTGACCTGTATCTGACATACAAACTGTCCAGGATGCAGATGTTACTGCTACGTATTTATATATTTTATTTATATTTATATATCTACATATCTGGATGTGTTCAGGTGACATTATCAGTTATATTTTAACAGCCCCCTACATTTCTAGCAGCACACTGACATTTCTGGGGAACACAATAACAAGCTCCTCATGTGCCAGATTAACCTGTACATTCCAGCCATGAACCAACAGTTGAGGACTGTATATATGCTTCACAGCTACTGGCACTCCCTTCATCCACTTTATATGGGCCTACCCAAGTATGTGTTGACAGCGCTTAATACAACAGTACTATTACTATAATGCAAGAGTACCACAACATTTTGAAGAAAGTGACAAGGACACACTCCAGGAATTATACCTTTATTAATTACATTACACACTTTTCTAGAGGCTCTCTTATTTATTTGATATATCAGTGCATGCAGAAGACTTATTCAAGATGTATTATACCTTTATTAATGGGTTACAACACTCTTTTTCAGGCTCTCTCACTTATTTTATATAACAGTACATGCAGAGAAATTACCTTTATTAATGGGTTACAACACTCTTTTTTCAGGCACTATCACTTATTTTTATATAACAATACATGCAAGAATAATTACTAACCTGCCTGGTGATGCAGCCTTAGCAGCCTATCTGCATAGGTTTGCTGATTCGCAGCACGGACACCTGCAGCTGTGAAGTAAATGAAGTGATATTGAGACGTACCTATCCATAATATAGACTACGATAGCAATTCTTACATACTTCATTCCATGGCTACCTACTCAGTAGTGGGGCATTTTCAGTCCCATAGGCCTTCTGCATCCACTGGTTCAGTCGGTTCCCCTTGCGTCTCTTCAGGTCTGAGTAGTGGTGTCTGTCCTGCTCACCAGTCCGAGGGATGCCTGTGGCACTGGTGAGATCATGAGCTAGACGGTTCTAGGCTTCCGCTTTGTATTGGGTGCCCTGGAACTGGCCCTGCAGGAGTCTCTCATCATGATTATGGATGAGGAGCCAAACCATTACTTTTGACTCCTCAACGCCCCAACGTTGCGCTTGAAATCAAGAGCCCTCTCCATCACTGGCCATGCTGACTGCAGATGGGAGCTACAATCAGTTATGGCAAGTATTCCTGCCTATGAAGCTTAAATATGCCTCATTTCCCGCACTTATTTGTGATTGGCCAGTTTTGAAAAATCGCAGCTGAAAGCACACCTGCTTAGCAATGGGTAAACTTCCACTGATATGTATGTGTGTGTTGAAAGTGCATGCATATGAAAAGCTGTCATGGCTTAGTGGTGTAGTACTGTGATTATGGTGCACAGTGTCCCAGGTTCGAGGACTGTCATTGCTTTTTATTTTACTACTGGCCAGACAGGCTAGGAGGTGTGGCTGTGTTTAGCCGACTTTGCTCAACTTTGCCCACTGTTGCTCTGCATTGCTGTACAGTGCTCTTCGTTGCTCAATGTTGCCCGATGTTGCCTGATGTTGCGCTAGTTAGCGCAATGTGCAGCTACACGCAAACATGTTCTGTTTGCGTTAGATGGTGCGATGCCCAGCTACACGCAAAGCCATTGCGCTAGTCAAAGCAGTGCTAAGCTATGAGTAATTATACTTAAATGTGCTTAATACTGGTAAACTTTGCTTAGCAGTGCGTCACATTGCTTAAGATACGTTACTTATGCATTCATCAGTATGCATAACCATTTCACCTTCTTATATATATATATATAAAATATTGTTCACTACTACATAGGCCATTTCAATGTTTTTTACTAACATTTAACAGATAAATGCCAGGAATTATTTTTATATATAGATTTCCTACAAAAAATAGAAAGGGGAGTGGTGGGACTCTAACGGGGAATGCTTCCTCTTTGTGTGAAGGCTCTACCAATACGATATTGCTATTTGGTTTAATTTGCATATAAGTTTCTTATTATCCTCTTCGATGTCTGCTAACTGTAGCTAAGCAATGGGCAAACCTGCGCAAACACATGCAAATACGGGCAGCTATATCGGGAATAATAAAAAAAATAAAAGTTTTACATTTTCTAATTGTACAGGGGTTTAGAATGTGGGAGAGTGCAGCGTTGGGTATGCATACATTTGAGCGGACTCGCTCATGTCAGTTGACATTTGCCGATTGAGGGACTTGCATGGGTGTGGATTTTTGGAATGCTCGGCAGTCCGACACGCCCTCTGCACTCATGCACTCTCCGTGTTAGTCTTAGAGTTGAGTCAGTGCGCCCTCATGAATATGCATGGTGCGCTGACGTCTTACTCTTAGGCTGCAGTTTCCATGTAAGACTAATTTAGTCTTACACGGAGGATTAGTGAATCCCAGGGCATGTGTGCAAGGGACCTATGATTTGAAAACGGCCCAAAGTTAATCTTTATCTGCCACTGGCAAAGTGTATTTTCTTTGAATGTGAGTTTCAATGCTGTTTCAATGAATGTGAGTTTCAAGGGCAGAGAAGTTTTAATGCTAAGTCTGTTTTCATTGTGAGATTGCATTGCTTTATTTAACAGATGTCTTAGTGTTTGTGCTGTAAAATGCAAAATAAAACTTTCAAATGAAGCCCAAATCATCGTAGAAGTAAAGCAGTATGTACATTAGTGTTTATGGTAAATGGGGTTAAATAGCCAAGTAATGGTTCATTGGAATGGCTGCAGGGAGGAGGCTCCATTCGAACATGATTTTGTAACGGGGAAGGGCGGCAAACTCAAAGACAGCCCTGGCTGGACTATACCTCTCAACTGTCCAGATTTTCACAGAATTAATAGATTTTTGCTTCTTATTTTTATTTTGTTCCTCAAAAAATGTGTGGTTTTCTGGCAAATAATTTAGGAATTAAGTCACTAAATAATAACAGACACTGAGTTTCATACTTCATAACCTTCAGAAAAATGCATGCTAAAGCAAGATCTGTTATTCTATCAATTGTCTGTTTATACAACAATTTATAGTACTGTTTATATGTTCCTCCAGTATATTTGGCCTTGTCCAGATTTCCTGCATTAACAGGTTGAGAGGTACGTGCAAATAAATTGCTTTATAGAATCAGGCATATCCAAACCTCTCAACTGTCCCTGATTTTGGCTCAAAATGTTGTTCTTCCACTAATAATCCCACCACAAAATGGCAATTTTGGAAGAAAACGTGGAGGGCTTACAATTAAAAAATACCTGTAATAATCAGAGTTATAGATTACTTTTATTTCAGAGGGCACAAAATGGGTGAGAAGTGCCCCTCCCTTCTTTTTATTTGGACTTCTTTTATGAGTCCATGCAGTAACACTTCTGGGTAACCCCTTCTTTCAAACATTTGTTTTAAATTATTGCATTCCTGCATGAATTCTCTATCCAAAGTGATCATCCGTGCTGCCCTAACCAGCTGACCTTTGACTATAGATTTTTTTCTGGTATTGTGGATGGCAGCTTGTGTAATGTAAAAATGAGTTTGAGTAGGTTTTCTTTCTATGAATTTTAGATAAGTAGCATTCCCCTAAAATGTCCTTAGTTAGTTCCACATCCAAGTAAGCAATCTTTACACTGTCAAAATTGGATGTGAATTCCAGAGAGGATGTGCTGGCATTCATCTCATCCACTATTTCCTTAGCCATAGTTTCATCTCCATTTATGATCATAACTATATCATCCAAAAATCGCTGATAATACATGATTTTATCTTTGATGTTACTTCTGGTAAATACACAATAAAAAGAAGGGAGGGGGACTTCTCACCCATTTTGGGACCACCAGCCTTATTAGCTCATATGCTTAGCCCTGACACCACTGAGGGTAATAGTGCTGACATAAATACGCCAATGCACAGTAATAACAATAGGGATAAGAATGGATATATTGTCAGCTTAATTACTTCATATACACCTTATGGTGAGTCCATAAGGGGCACTCTGTTAAAAAAATGGTGTATCCTTATGGGAGACACAGATCATAGATCTAAATTGGGCACCCTACCAAGAGTTGTGTATAGAAAAGGAGCTAACTTAAAAATATATTAGAGAAAGAGCATAAATTGTACAACAGGAACCCAGGAATGGTTAAATGTGTAGCTTGTGCCTATTGCAGGTACATAGACATAGGTAGGGACTATACAATTGCTTACAGGCATTTTTCACTCACTGCTAGAAATTACTGTAACTCTAAAAGTGTGGTATATTTGGCAAGATGTCAACTCTGTCTGGCATTTTATATTGGAAAAAACTATCATAGGTTCAAAGAAAGAATCTGTGGACACATTTATAGTATAAATAGAAACAGAGAAAATAATGATTTGGCCAACCACATTAGGGACAACCCTGGACCCCACTTTAAATTTAAGGTGATCGACCAGGTGATGGCGGGCCCTAGAGGTGGGCATACATCTCTTTTACTCAAAAGACAAAAGTTATGGTTGCAACTTACCTTACTTTACTCAAACTTAAAAGTTTATTACGCTGAATGAATTTATGAAATTCAGTATAGAATGTTCTTATAAGATACTATAATATTTTATGTACTTATAGGTTTGTATGGATGCACCTTTTTGATTGTTTTTTTATATATTTATATATTAATAATTCTCCACTTTGTGCTTAAAAATTCTTTTAAAATATATGTAAATATCTGTATAAATATGTATATGCCTTTTAACAATCAGTTTTAAACTTGTGATGTAATGCATTTTATTGGTCATGTGATTTCTTGGTTATATAAGGAGGGGTTTTACTGTTTGAATTTGTCTAAAGAAGTTCATTTGATTTGTGTGAACGAAGGCGCTGACAGATTAAAGTTTTGGTTTGTCTTTGGAGCTATATATATATATATATTTATTTATTTATTTCTAGTTTGTGACAGTGCTGCAGTATTATTTCAGTCCACAAAATAAAAAAAGGAAATGGGGACAGCATGAATGATTTTATATCTTGTGGACTAGCTTCACAGGATTAGTTGATTACCATGCAATTCAGCTGTATATGCTGTAATTAGCATCTCAGAAGCACACAGTAGGACACATGCAATCAATTATTGATTTACTATCGAAAGGCAAATGAGTAGCTGGGTAAACTTGATGTGGATGAGAGTTAGTACATGATTGTAATTGAGATACAAATTTCTTTGGATTTACTATATTTCGACAGAGGAGTATTGCACTCCTTTGGGTATGTATTCATCTTGTAACCTAAATAATGCCTAAGCTGGAATGTAGATAACAATACATGTGAAGTAACTCTGTAGATATTTGTTAGAAATGTACTAATTACATGGTCTTCTTTACCAGAAATGTGAGAGATACAGAGGCTGTAAAGTAGGCATAAGGTATAATGCTGTGTGCTATGTACACATGCTCCATGGAAAGATCCTTTGATAGTCCTTTTACTATTTTCTTATTGTTTGCTTAACATTGTTCCTGACTCTGGTATTTGTTATATTATGGAGGTTGGGGGAGAGGTAAACTCCTGCTATGGAACAAACTAGAGTGGAATGTTATGTTTGGGAGACATATTTCAGCATCTGTTAGGGCACAATAAACAGTATTCTGCTCTTGTTACTCATAGTTTTATAACCACCCTTGCTATTTACTGCACAATGTTGAATTTGTACACTTTAATCTACTTTTGAGTACTGGGAGCCTTTCTTTACTGTATAATCTGTATAACAGTCTGTACTTATGTGATCCTTATATGTGCTGTCATTATTTTGTCTTTCAGAAAACGATATGCCCCAAGACATAGACCCCCCATTCTCTGAGGCTGAAAATGAGCTGATTATAGATGCACACAGACAACATCATGAGGTCCTGCTGTCAAGAGGGAGGGCAAGAATGGCTGAATATGCAGAACTCTGGGATGACCTTGTCCTTAATATCAGCAGGGTGGGCAGACAGAGTCGCACATATGAGCAGGTGCATCACAGAACTGCTGACATGATCCATGCAGTGAGGAGGCATGCAGCTGAAGTGTCACACGATTGTGAGGTCACCAGTGGTGGGCCTGCAGCAGAAGAACCCCTTACCACCACTCAATAATTCTAGGCAAATATTGCCACTCAGGAAAGCTCCCAGCAGTCCTACAGCCAATATGTCCTTGACTTGGGTGCCACTCCTGCTATTCAAGAGGAGTGTCCAGGTAGGCTGTGTTATATCATCAGTGGAATACGTTTGCAGTCAGTCTGTAATACTGTATATAGTTTTAATGTGTGTCAGGTTGCTTTATGGGCTGGGTGTAAGTGAGATAGCTGCAGTGTTCAGGTCCTTTAACTGCCACAGAGGGATTCCTGGCACACATCTACACACAGGACAGTTCCCAGTCATCGTTGTGCCAATATGTTCTGGATGTGAGTGCCACTCCCGCATCACATGTGCGGCTGCCAAGAATGCTTTGTTACATCATTAAAATATTTCTGCATTCTGTCATAAGTGCATGTAGTTGTGTCAAGCTGTATGTGTGTTGTTCTGGGGTATTTCAGATAGCTGCAGTTTTATGCTCATTTAAATTATGTTAGCCACATTCCTGATAACATTAATTTGAGTGTATAATAGATGAGTAAAAGTATTAACCCCTGTTGTACAGTTAAATGTGTGGTACTGTTGCCATTATGTCTTCCTTTACATTTCCTAGGACCATCAGGATATATATATATATATATATATATATATATATATATATATATATATATATATATATATATATATATATATATATATATATTCCAACATATCTGCTGTACTGTCCTCTCAGGCCTGCTGTATATATTTAAGTACTGTTTGTATAGCTGTCCACTGCACAGTTTTTTTCTGAATGTCAGCATTTGCTAATCATCTTGCGGGCCTGTATTTAAGATCATAGTAACTGAATGTCAAATTACTGTGAAGTCAGTAATGATAGCAAACATTACATTATATGACACAGATCTCTCATTCAAAGTGTATACCCTTCAGATATGTCATGGTGAAGCAAAACATTTTATTCCATCAGTTGTATATGTTTGTAGGAGCATATTATGTAGCATTTGTCCATATTCTTTAGCCATTGTACAACCACTCTTTATGGCTTTGTCCACACTTTTTACTGTAAGTGGCTGCCAGGTTTAAATGTCTGTAATAGTGACAGTAGTATAAATTGCAGCATAGTAGTGCAGTATTAATGTCTTCCCTTTTTTTTTTTATCATACGTGAACATGGCAGTAGTTCCCTGTCCCCTGTGCCACCTGATGTCAGTGTCTCATCAGGGTCTGATGATGATTGTGGCCAAAGTGAGGCACAGTCTAGGGTTGCAGAGGCTCACTCTGATTGTCTTGTTCCGTGTCCCATTGTGTAACTTGCACATGATGTGCATTATAGCAGAAGTGTGCCTCACATGCATGGGGAGCCTGTTACATATAGGGTGTATTGTGTGGGTTATATACCTGTCTCTCCAGCATGTCCTATTTATACCACAGTCAATGTGTAGCTGTGTAGATCAGGTAATTCTCATGCTAGTCCTTTCTTGGATATACAGGAGGTACACATTGGGATCTGACACCTCCCTGTATGGTAGCCATACACCTCCCCTCCAAAGCATGTAGGAGACAGACTACACAGTTACAGCCTTGACATAGTCTGCATAGGACATGTTATGTACACTATGTATTGATTTACTGTGGGAATGTCTGTGTCTGTTAAAGTTGTCAGATATGCCTATGTAGTTACATAGCAAAGGAGGCATTGCACTCCATGATAGGTATGTTGCTGTTGTTTGTCTTTCGGCTTTTTCCCGGTAAGGGGTTGCCACAGTGGAACTCCGGTCCGCTAATGATTGGCAGTAGATTTTTTACGAAATGCCAAGGTGCCGGCTCGATGACCAACCTTCAACGAAGGCACTCCCATTTACGCATGCATGTCTTTCGAACGCTACCCAACCACGGGGAGAACATGCTGACTCTACACAGAAGGCACTCCCAAGCCAAGCCGAGAATTGAACGGGAGAACCTCTTGCTGTAAGGTAACAACACTACAGCTGTACCACCATGGAATACTCCATGATAGGTATGATGAGTGCCAAATACAATGCAACAATGATATTCTGAGATTGATATGCCATGCCTTTCTCTATAGGTTGTGCAACATTGAATGAATCCCCACATCTTATCAACCATAGGAGCATAGGAAGATACTAGGCTATTGGCCCTGAGGCCCTTATAAGCCTAGCCAAGAGTTTAGCATATGTTTAGACAAATCAGCACCCAATACCCATGTCCAGCAGGGACATGAATGGAATCCCAGGGATGTATTTTCTATTCCCTATCCAGTTACCCAGGTTGTGCTTAAAAAGGGGTAAAGAGTCTATTCCACAGATGGGGGGGCTCTCTGGGACACAAATCTGTCCTGCCAACAAGTCCTATTGATGTCACAGACCAGGCTGAGGCTGCGCATGTGGGTTACTCAAGTGGATCTTGACTTTTGGATATGCAGCAGCCCCATCAAGGCGGGTCCAAGACCACCTTGTATGCCAGACAGAGGTCACCTCTGAGGAGTCTGTATGAAACTAAGCAGAGGTATAGGGCTTTTATCCTATCTGTATATGGTAGATTTCGGAGGCCCTGGATTCTCCTGGTGAGGAACCTCTGTAGTCTTTTCAGCTGCTAGAGATGTTATGACCTCCTTGTCCCTGGGTGAGATACCCTTACTTATGAGGTGGGTCATGTAGAAAGCTTTCAGTACAATGAAAGCAATGTAATGGTCAAAAGTCTGGTTGCTATCAATCTGGGTGCCCAAATCTCTCATGACTGATTGCATGCTTAGGACGTTGTTATTAATGTGATAATTTGTGGGGACGTCACTCTCCCCAAAGGGGATGATAATGAATTTTTTGTATTCAGCTTGAGGCCACATTTCTGGCACCAGTTATTTGTTTGGTTGAGACCCTCTTGGAGGATGACCAAGTCACTAAGGGAATTGATGACACCACCCAACTTGCAGTCATCTGCAAGCTTGGTCAGCCATAACCCATTGGTTTTGGCCTGCACCTCAGAAAAGTATATTCCAAATAACAGAGGCCCCAAGACTGAACCCTGGGGTACTATGCTCAACACGGGTCAACTGCTTGAGATGGCTTCCCCTATTTTGACTAGGTGGGTTCTGTCAGTGAGCCAGTTAGCTACCCATCTGGTAACATACAGATTTATGCCTAGTTGAGATAGTTTATCTATTATGCCCGAATAGGGAATAGTGTTGAAGGCTTTGGCCAGGTCAAGGTAGGCGGTGTGCACCGTCTTCCCCTAGTCCATGGCTTTGGTGACTGTCTCAAAAAAGTCAACCAAATTTAACAGACATGACCTCCCCTTGATGAAGCCAAACTGTGTGGGATCGAGTGTTTGGAGGTTGCCAGTGTCCTTGTTAATGAGGTCCATGATAATCCATTTCCATGACCTTAAAGATCAGGCTAGTTAGGCTGATGGGTCTATAATTTCCCAGATCAGTGGATGCTCCATCTTTGTGTAAAAGGATGACAGTGGCTGTCCTCCATTCACCTGGGACAAAGCCAGTACTGAGGCTTTGTTTGAATAGGGTGCCTAATGGTGCTCCAGGTTCCTGCCTGAGTTCATATAGGATGCAGCCTGAGATGTTATCAGGTCCCACGGAGGCTGTATTTTCTGCCTTTGAGAGAGCAGTGATGACCTGATCCCTGGACATAAGGGGAAGGGGGAAAGTACTGGGAATGTCCTGATTTACTGATGGGGGGCAGATGGGTGACATTTTTCACTGAATCTGTCAGCCAGCAAGTTTGCTATATCTACGGCATTTGTATATGTGGTGTCCTTGACCACCAGTTCTGAACAGATCTGGATGCTTCCTTTGAGATTCTGGACATATGTGACCAGGGAAAGTCAAAGGCTACATCACTCTGTGTCCATAAGGCCCTGACTAATGGGTCAACTGTTGGAGGTGTGCGGACAATACAATATTTTCCAGGAGTGAATGACTTCCAAAAGTATAGTATTGTGTATTCCTTGGAATTTAGTATTTGTCAATGGCTCTGACAACAACTGAATGTGTGTGTCAGCCTATCCTGGATAACCCTTGGTTCTGTGTGGGATTCAGTAGCAGCTCCTGATTTGCAATCATCTGCAAATGTATTCATTCTAAGGTCATTAATGGTGGCTGTGACTGCAGAGAAGGGTATGGCTAGGAGGGGTAGTCCCAGGAATGATGTGTGAGGGAAGTCTACTGGTGACTTGCCTGATTGTAGCAGTGGTCTACCCAATGCTATCTTTCTGGATAATGACTGTCAGACACTTGGCTATCCACCGGCTGAGATGGTAGTTTGTAAATAACATGTACAGTGTTTCAACAATGCCTGATGGCCTAATCTTGCCAAATTCCTTCTCAGGCTATGGTAAGTGGAATGAGTAATTTTCCACTCATCCATTGCATAGCTTAATTAATTCACCCCAATGGAGCTCAGGAAGTTTGCACTGTAACTTCCAATGGGCAGAGACTAAGCCTTTTGAGAGAATCAAATTATGTCCTCACATTTCAAACAAATGCTCATATCTCTGGAACCATAGGGGTTATGAAAGAAGTATAAATGGCAAACACTTCGGCACAAACTATTTTATTGTGGTAGTATTGTTTAGATTCTAGGTCTTAAACCAAATTTTATAAGTCACAGTAAACACAGTAACTATTACATTTGTAATATTTTGTAAACAACTTACAATATCTCAGCAACCACTCAAGTTACACACACACTGTAAGCAGCATTTTATTCATCTGACTGAGAGTTTTCATACAAGGCTAAGGAGTTCTGTCAGCATTACTTGGTTGTTGAGATATTTAAAAAATGTGAAAATGATATCTCTATAAATTAATATCATAAAAACAACAGTTAATATCTAATTAGCTGCACTAGACAGAGGCCAAATATTAATGCAGTTGAGTTTAAGATTAAATTTTTTAAAAACCCTTTACATAGCATGGTTTTGGAATTATTGATGCAAATATGAACAAGCAATATTTGACGCCTAGAGGCATCAGCAGGAGATAACTGCAGGTGCACCTGGAGGCATCACTTGGATGTAATGAGCTAACACTCAATGAGGTCCACTGGTTAGGGTAGGCATGATCTGTCATTGAACAAAACAAACTGGGTTTGGGACAATGTCTGCAAGTGTTCTATGTCGTTACTGATCATTTCCATGATGTATTTTCATGGCTTTAAATATAAGATTACTGAGACATCTGAGGACAGTACTTGTCAATGAATGCTAATTGTCCTGTTTGCAACTAAATATTGCAGTTAATCCCATCATGATTTTCAACAAGGTAGTCATCCAAGATGTCTGTGCCTGTACAGAGCACATGCAAACATATAGAGAGGAAAGTCATACGTACACCCTCTGAAGGTAAGGAGGGCATGTTTATACAGTTATTCTGCAGTTGGACACTACTCAAGCAGTGCATACTGAAATGACACAGTTACCTTGTGAGGAATGCTGACAAGAGTTGAGTCCCCTGCAGTGCTGGTGCCTGGCTACAACTACTGCTGGTCTCACCACAACCACTCTCTCCTGGGATAGCATGCTCTTATACTTTGTCTCTCACCAGAAGCAAAACATCAGTGCCAAGCTCAACATGAGGTGCAGGCCACAGTCTGTTTGTTCATCCGCATAGTTGTCCCATATCATGCAAGGCTCTGTAGGCTTCACATACCCTTTTCCAGGTAGATGCCTTAATTAGCAACCAGAGCATTCATTTTAGTTTGGAATTTATTATACCTTGTATTCCAGGGTTGTTAGGATTTCACTAGGGTACTGACTAGATGATGAGTTGGGGCACTGCTGCAGGGTCACAATATAATGTTCAATATCCAGTGACATAGACGTCCAAAGTTATTCAAACAAGTGCCACAGTGGCAGTGATCTTTGTATATGACAATTTTGCAGCAGTTCATGCAACCTGGACTTCAACAGCTTCATGGTGCACATCTGCATGACATGGATCTGAGGCCTAATACAGAGGAGTGGCCACCTCTGGCCAATAGTGTGTGCACCTCACACATGTCCTTGGTATGTCATACTGTACACTTGTGTAACCAGAACATGTGTCAAAGGTGTAGCAGCATGACCCTAACTTAGCTGGAGTTATACATTGTCACATTTATAGGGATGCTATTGTGACCATGCCTAATAACAGGATTATGGTTAACCCAAGGGCCACATCTCTGGCAAAGCATTGTACTCACTCAACCATATTATGACACACTGTCAGGTGCTGTGTTACCTTAGGAGAACTGCGTAAAAGTGATAACATGTTACATTTTAGGATCTGTCAGGCCACTGCCTAAAGATGAACTGCTGTGGTGTATACACAACCAAGACTCTATTGCTAATGGCATTATCAATGGCTGCTGTTGAGATGTGAAAAGTGTACCCACCCCTATATTCCTATGCCACATAAACACAACGTGTGAGAGATGTGACTATATTGCAAACCTTGAGTCCATGTTGTCTCACATACACTGGTCAGTACAAATGACAATGAGAAATTTGCCAACATGCACACCTCACCACATACTCCACCCACAACCACATCACAAACACCTGCATGTGTGGAGCACCTTACCAGATGCATATGCTAACAACAGACACCTCAGAAACACAACTGCAAGCTCACTACACATATTCATACATATGCAGAACATGGTACACATAATAGCCCATGCACCACTGTCTCAACGGTCAAACACCTGAGGCAAAACACAAACTCAATATTATTCATAGGTGATTACATCATGAGACACATTGATGTCACTCTCACCAGGCTACATATGTGAAAGAGCACATTTAGCTAGCTATCTGTGAGGTGCCAGGATATGCCATAACACACATGCACATAGGTCTGTCAACATCAGTTAATGTTATGACGACTTCATAGGTCCTGTTGGTGTGTGCGATTTGAGGCATACCTCAATGGACTGTATGCAGGCACAAGACTGAGTTACAGGCTCTGTGTCTCTGGCAGGTATGCTCATAGCCTTCAGCTGCATTTCACTTTCACCTAGGATGATGGCTCAATACTAACAAAAGAATGATTGAAGTCAATAATTGGCTTGTCGTGTGGTGTCATTGTATGGGGAGCCAGTACATGTCAGCCAGGGATGACTTGCTCAACAGACTTCTATGCTTTACCACAGATGTTGTTCATCTGTCACCCCTGGGAGTTTGTGTACTTGGCAAGGCTGCTGACATCCCCCATAGTGCATCTTATAGGTGGTGTCTCAAGGGAAAACTTTCCAGTGAGGAAATGCCATCTTCAAATAATATCACAGCTATGTTGCTACATGCTAGGAATGCCAACACTACACACCACTCACTGGAAGGTGTCCCCACCCTGGAAGATTTAGACATTTGCACAGTTACACACACCTGGTTCAAGGCTGTGGAAAGCACCACAGCCATACCAGGCTACATGACCATCCACATGTTCATGCCTCAAACTGAAAGTGTGCCAGGTAATACATGTGGTGTATCCATGTTCATTAAATATAGATACACATCTAGATTGATTAAACAGTGTGATTCCCTGGAGACACTGCAGATGCCATCCACAATTTGTAGGGCACCTAAGCAAGCCATTGCCAGCTACAGGAGCAACTCCATGAATCCCGTTGTACTTATTTGAATCTACTTGTGTCTATCAAGATACATCACAACACCATGGTGTGGGGTGACTTTTGCTAACCACCAACTGTGTTGGTTACTCATGCTGAAACTCACTTGCCCAAAGGTTAGTCCACATCATAACTACAATGCCCTGAACCAGTGGAGTGACATCCACACAAGGGAAACCAATGTACTGCATCAGGTACTTACCAATATCGGTGACCACTGTAGCACCTCCACTGTGAGGTCCTCCCTGGTGAGATCTGACCACAAATTGGTCTCAATAAAAGTAAGACTCACACCTGACCACCCCCCTGCCCTGCAGCAAACACAGTAATAAACATCAACAAAGCAAATTATAACCTCTTATGGGATGGTACAAGGAACTTGACAGCACCACCCCGTCAGATGAGACAGGTAACTATGCTGAGCTCCATACCAAAGCTGTATGCAAGCACCTGTACAACTACTTACACTTGGCTATAACTGACAGGAGGAAAATAAGCTCCTCGTGGCACAGAAAAGTGGGAGTGGTCATACAATCCACCAGTCATGTCAATCTCCTACAAAAGAAGTGCTTGTTGACATACACATGGCCATAAACTCTATGCAAATGTGTATGTAGTATCATTTCCATTGGTAACACAAGTGTTCCTTGTAAGTAGCACATCAGTAGCAACAACTGATGTATGCACTCATGGGTGATAGACCTGGCCACACAGGTTTACACCTGCTTTACTGTAGATCACCATGTCTCCCCATTGGTAAGAAGGGAAGTATATCATGCTCATGTCATTACTGAGGGCACTGTCACCCGATAATGATGTAGTTATAATCTCTGTGTAATCTTCCCTCAGCATGGCAATATTTGAGTGCGGTGGCCATTTTGTTGTGTACCTTTCCAAGCACCAGTGGCAATTGCACACAACACAAAAGTTCCTCACAAGGGAACTTCAAGTACCCAGTATCTGTCCTATGGGATCATCTGAAATAACTGTCATTGTAGCTTGTGTCATATAGACTACTCAGACACGATCTCTACCTTGCATACACAGCAATGTGTGACCCTGCTTTATTGGAAATGCTGCATACCTGTAGGTGGAATGTAACATGGGTTACTCATTACAAGGACATTAGCCTGGTATGTGACATTACTAATACATGCTGGTGGGGGAGATATGTCTACCAGACTTTAACAAACTTTTGCAACACACTCCCACCTAATGGCAAACAGTGCACCTCATTGGCCCTCTTCAGATGCAATCTGTATGATTGCCTGGATGACAGTCATTTCAACACAGGGCTTCTGCTTTTGTCCCTCGTGGACAGGGGCAATATATGCTGATGATGTAAATAAGAGGAAGAACTTGAATAGGATTTTAAAGGACCTAGGGCCATTAGGGTACTAATGCCCAATGATCCCATGATCATCAACATACACTGATGTAAAATGGACTAACATCCACACACACAAACCTGACTATAGTGAAAATAGTACCACTACCAATTAATGTTTTCAGAACATTGCACAGCACACACACACTCCAAGCTGGCTGCAATTAGATTAGAACCCCTACCTATCTAATAGTGCACACTACAAATCACACTTCTTAACATGCCCACACCACAGCTCATGTCTGCTATTAGTATCTCTTTATGTAATGTTATGCTAGATGACATCAGCAGGCCCTGTTGTGATCAAGAATTTGGAGGCCCTCATCACCTGCTACAACCAAAAAACTGCAAAACCCTAGCTCTTTCTAAGTCAGTGTGGTGATCATATTTATTTTGTAGGGAGATGAGCACACACACACACACAGACACACACACACACACACACACACACACACACACACACACACACACACACACACACACACACACACACACCAAGTGGCCTGGAGTGGGATTACATCCCCTATCTATCTAGCCTTACACACTACAGATCACAGTATTTATCTACTGTGCCATGGCAGAAGTCTGATATTAGAACTGCAGTTGGTAGTCTTAAGGTACATGACATCAGCAGGCCTTGTGGAAGACAGGAGTTTGAAGGCCAGCATCACCTGCAAGGGCCAAAAAGTGCAAACCATTTCAGTTTGGTAGCCAATGTGGGATTCCCATTTGTTTTGCAGGAGATGCACACACACACACACACACACACACACACACACACACACACACACACACACACACACACACACACACACACACACACACACACACACACCAAGTGGCCTGGAGTGGCATTAGAACCCCTACCTATCTAGTCTTATACAATACAGATCACAGTATTTATCATACATGCCATGGATGAAGTCTGACATCAGAATGGCATTTGGTGGTCTTAAAGTACATGACATCAGCAGGTTTTGTGGAAGACAGGAGCTTGGAGGCCAGCGTCACCTGAAAGGGACAAAAAGTGAAAACCATTTCAGTTTGGTAGTCAATATGGGATTCCCATTTGTTTTAGAGGGAGATACACACACACACACACACACACACACACACACACACACACACACACACACACACACACCAAGTGGACTGGAGTGAGGTTAGAACCCCTACCTATCTAGTCTTACACACTATAGACCACAGTACTTATCGCACATGCCACAGCTAAAGTCTGTTTTGTATATGACTGCAGGTGACTACTTTCAGAGTACATAAACTATGCTTGTGTTGGACAGCACGTGTGGCCTGCAGAGTGACATTGATTCTCACTGTTCTCTGCATCCAGTAGCCTGGCAGTCAGATAACTGTTTTTTATCCTAGCTATGTGGCTACCACTACCGATTTTGGCCATATGTGGGTGTTTGCATTTGGATGGGCAAGCCTGTGGCCAAAACCAATGTGCCCTGTCAATGTGTACATACACAACATGATACATAACACCACCTGTTCACCTGTTGGTGTATGTGTGATGACATCCAGCAGGCACAGGGGGCTGAAAGTAAGTGCATTATCTACTGTTGAGCCCTTATGTTTGGTAATTTGAACAAGATAATATATGTATCATAGTGCAGCTTTAATCACAATTATCAGAGTATGTAGGACACTACAGACACACACACACACACACACACACACACACACACATACATATAAACATATACATTTATGTCTATAACAGGGATGTATATGCAAATAGAGTTGTGAATGTGTGTGTGTGTGTGTGTGTGTGTGTGTGTGTGTGTGTGTGTGTGTGTGTGTGTGTGTGTGTGTGTGTGTGTCTGTTATGTAAATATATGGAAAGAGACAAGAATGTATGTGTTTACATATATGACTGAGTGTATATATTTATTTATACATAAAGAGATAGATAATACATCTATAGGGAGAGAGAGATACTGACAGATATGTATACATATATGGATGTATCTGTAGACATATCTATACATAAGACGTCATTTTGAGTGGGGAGCAATTGAACTGGGCTCTGCTTAACTAAGTGTATGAGCATACCCATTGGGACTTTTACTAGTTATAACCTGACTCTAGCCCACACCTACCTGCACTCCAGTCCGGGATTTGTGTGTTACACAAAATGACAGCCGTCCCTGTTTCTTTAGTGCTGCACATCACTGACATTGGATATGACTTCTATAGTTGTCTGGTGTAATTAATATGTGACAGAGATTAATAATATTACACCACACACAGAGTGACAGTCTGCCTCACATCCAAAATAGTAGGTACTTCTAAATTAGGACCATGAACACCAACACACAAGCTAATTGCTCTAGTCCTTTGAGCCACACAACCTGCTTGATAGACAGTGATCATTCATCACACAATCAACTGCATTAATATGTACATTGTTATTTCTGCATTAAGATATACAATGTATGGTCAATTTCTATGTTACTGTCCTGAGACTGCCTGGAATGCTGATATACTATTGACGAGATTATGTTACAGCACTTACAAGTGAACACTTCTGTGTGGGAGGTGGTGAAACACTACCACATGTTTTGCTGGAATACACAATAGTCTATTATGTCACCCCATTGTCTAACATATCCCTTGGCTGATGTACCAGTCATCTGTTGCAGTAGGACAGCATAAATATGCCATGCATCAAGCCTAGTGAACACTAATGGAAATATGATGGTGGAATGGGTATCTGTAGTCCCATGTGACTGTTATTTCTGTCCAAGTAGCCCACTATATTTACTTGCATAATGTAGCAGATCCATACATACAATGCCATAGTTATTTATTTTACATTTGTTGACTGGGATAGTCCGACTGGATACATGTCCATTTTCAACGCAAGCCCGGGGAGAAAATCTACAGACATACATACAAAGACTATTACATATAAATGTAAAAAAAACATTTGTCAAGATCAATATATAAGATGTAAGTTACATATTAGATGATAAACGTTTGTCAGGCTCAAAGCAGTATATGATAAAAATATTCATAGATTCATACTCCATCAGTTTAACAATATAATACATTGTTATTAAGTAATAGACATAAACGTGGGATGTAGTCAAAGTAGAGGAAGACAACCTGTTTTAGCACACAAGCATTTTGTATTAGTTAGTCTGGATTGGTGCATGGGCAGTACTGTATTAGATTTTTCCTGAATTGCATTGGGGAGAGTTCAGAAATAAGGAACCGGATTCATGAAGGCTTGCACGGAGTCTAAGAGTAGAGTAAGACTCCATGCAGCCAACATGCCTGCCGAGCGATCCAGGAACAGCCAGTAGGGGCATGCAACTGAGCTCTCCAAAGTAGTCCTACATGGACAGGGCTTGGAAATGCAAATTACCTCAATTGCAGGTGAAAGCTATGCAAAACAAGTAAATTTGCGATCCAGGAAACCCGAACCTGTCCAAGTAGGAGTAGTGTTATTTGTAGAAATTTACTCAGTTGATAACTGAGTACGGTTCTGCAAATAGCAAAACGGAGCCATGACAGCTGCAAAGAAAGCATGCATTTACAGGAGGAAGCATGCCAATGGCCAAAAATATGGCCATTGGCAATGGGAAGTGATGCAAAATAGAAATAAAATAACTTTTTTTTTTCATCCTGATCTCTGGGGTTTAACCATAGCACAGCACTGTGCAAATGTGCTGCACCCTAAAAAACAGAAAATTAATAATTAAGATCCACAAATGTGGATTTTATAGCTAAAATTAATTTTACAATGCAAGTGAATGGCAGGCTGAAGACAACATGGCTACCAAGTAGAGGTTGCTAAGGGGGGAAGCTCAGTCTAAGAGATGTAGCCAAGCATTAGTAGGCAATCCTATGCAAATGAGAGTTAGGATAGTGAATCGCAAGTTTACATAGGAAATGAGCACAGTCAGTGGAGTGTAGGAGTAGGATAAGGGGAGTAACAGAGTAGAAGATAGGTGACATCACGAGGGGGGGGGTATGTATGAAAGGAGTGAAGCTCATTGGAGCAAAGTGTCATGTGTCAGCTGACAATTACATATTATTGATATGAGGTGTGTTTTTCCACGGTGGATGTAGTTGACCTTTTTACATCCATTCCACACGATATAGGTTTGGAATTTTTTCATGAAGTCTTGGTAGCTAAAACCAACCTAAGTGGAAATATGATTAACTTTATTTTGGAACTGATGGAGATTGTTTTGAAAAATAATTTCTTTACCTTTGGAAGGGAATTCTATAGACAAATAAAAGGTGTAGCAATGGGTAATAGTTGTGCCCCTATTTTTGCCAATCTCGTTATGTACCAATGGGAAAATCATTATATTTTTAACACTAGTTATAAAGATGACTGGTGCCTTTATTTAAGATTTTTAGATGATTTATTTATGTTATGGAAAAATGAGGGTCTTATGATCAATTTCTTGAGTATTTAAATGGATCCTGTGAATATTTTAAATTTACTGGCACCAGTAATAACAAACAGATCAATTTTTTAGATGTGAAGTTAATCAAGGACCCTCATTCTAAAAGGTTCCAATCTCTGGTTTTTAGGAAACCCACTTTTTCCAACGGCTACCTGGAATTTGCTAGTAACCACCCCTTGTTTATGAAAAGAAATATTGTGTAGGGCCAGATGGTCAGGGTGGTCAGAATGTGTTCCAAATTTAGTTTCGTGGAAGACGAAGCACAACAGGTTTTGGAGATGTTCCTTGTCAGGGGTTACCCACTTGATTTTTTAACCCATATAAGGTACCAAGTTATTAGTGAATGGGACCTCAGATATAAACCCCTATTAGGGGTAACTGAACAAACAATAAATAGAAACCAAGATGAAGGAAAGAATTTTTCCCATGCTATGTTATTAACATATGGTGAAACTTCAGGTTGTGTTAAAAATATTATTAAAAATAACTGGGCTATGTTTAAGGATAATAAAGATTTATGGTCAGTTATTGGTGTTGAACCCTTGTTCATTTATAGGGTTAATAGTAATTTGAAATGTATACTGGAAAATAGACACCTAGTAAAGAATAGTAAAAAGAAAGAAACAACTAGATGTGGGGCCTGTGATTATTGTAGTTATATTATTGAAGTTCCTACGGTAAAACTGGGTCCTTATGAAATTGAAGTGACCTTTTCCCCAGGTTCGTGTACAACAACAGGTGTGGTTTATTTGGCTAGATGTGAAGATTATGGACAATTTTATATAGGAAAGACAGAAAGGAGGTTAAATTGAAGGATTTATGAACACTGATACAGTATTACAAAAAAAAAGATGAAAAAATGCATTATACAAACACATTAGTATTAACCCTTCTCATTCCTTTAAATTTGGTATTTTAGAAGTGGTTAATAAGGATTTTAGAGGGGAGGATTAGACTAACAAATTATTAAGAGCAGAAACTTGGTGGCAATTTAAGTTTAATGCCACAGTGATTCCAGGTGTTAATGAATGTATTAGTATTAAACCTGAACTAAAGTTCAGGGCTACAAAATTATGAAATGTTGTTTTTATCCATATTTCTTTTTCTACTATGGGTTTTATGTATATACTCAACTATTTGGTTATTACTTCATTTATACAACATATACTTGCAGTACTTTTTCTATCTGCGTATTTGCACAGTTTTTAAATTTATGCACTACTGTGTCTTCTCTCCTTTTTATACATATTTTAAAATATTGCCATTTTAAATGTTAACTACTGTTTAATTGAATTAATTACCTATGGGTATATAAGGAAATGAAACCATGATGTTTTGTTCTGAAGAAGTCACTTGATGAAAGCGCTTGACCGTGGATATATTTTTCCTTGTGGAATTTTGATTAATAAATTTTGGTTTGGGTTGTAGTATATCGGCTCCAGAGTAGATTTTTCAATTTTATTTGTGGTACTTTTTCCACTTTTGCACCCTGTTGTGGTTATAGCCGACAATTACATATTATTGAAAGAGGTGTGTCAACAGGTAGGCCAGGTAAAGTCAAGAAATGGAAGGTGTATGCCGTGGATAGCACCAAAGTTTCTTGCTGAGCGTGCATCCGCGCACCAGTAAACCCAAGTAAGACAGTGTGCGCACGTGTTAGCGTGTTTGTGCGGGTGTAAGCTTGAGTAAGCATATGTAAAGCTGTGTAAACAGTTGTAAGCGCGTTTGCGCTGGTGTGCGCACGTTTTAACAAGAATAAGCAAGTTGTAGTCCATGTAAGCAAGTGTGCGTGCGTGTGAGCTGCTGTGCGCGTGTTTGCGCTTGTGTGCGTGGCACTCCCCCCTCAGGAAACAGAAAGGAAAAAGGAAGCACACAAAATAGTAGGGGAGTTACCAGGGAGTACTAGCAGAGCTAGCAGGTGAAAACAATCAGAATCAGGCAATTACCCAGGCAGAACACTAGCCCAGCCCAGCCCAGCACTTAAAACACTGTAAACAACAGTCCATTATGTTTCTCTCAAGAGACACTGCAACACTGCAGTAAGCTAATAGAAGTGAAAACTGAAAAAGCTGTACTGAGACAAAAAAATGTTAGGGGCTGCCATTGCTGTTATAAGGCGACATATGCAACATGCTGAGGGTGTTGATAATGCAAATGCTGCTGGACAACCCACAGTGAGGAGATGGAGAAGAGTGTACAGGCCCAGGGTAGCCTACTAGGGGCTACATGAGCTGGAGATAGTGGAGTGCTATAGAGTGGACAGAGACCTCTTGCAGCAAATTGTTGAGCTGTGCAGGCCACGCCTCACACACAGAACCAACAGAGGGGAACCCATCCCAGTGGAAACTAAGGTATGTGTTGGCCTAAGAATATTAGCAACAGGTACCTTCCAGAGACCAACTGGTGATATGATGGGGATATCACAGGCATCAGCATCCAGGGTACTACACTAGTTCCTTGATGCCATGTCAGCACATGTCGGTGATCATGTACACTTCCCCAATTCCTGTGAAGTATTGGCCAGCAATATGCATCTTTTCCAGCAAATAGCAGAATACCCTGAGGTAGTGGGTGCAATAGACTGCATGCACATATGCATCAAAGCACCAGCCGGTGAGCAGAGTAGGGTCTACTTCAACCGCAAGGGCTTCTCCTCCATCAACTGCCAGGTCGTGTGTGATGCCCAGGGCATAATACTGAATGTGTGTGCTGGCTGCCCTAGAAGCTACTATGATTCCCATATCTGGCATCTGATGCAGCTGTACCAGACATTTGCCAATGGGGACATCCCCCATGGACACCTAGTGGGAGATGCTGGCTATGCACTGGAGCCATGGCTGATGACACCCATCAGAAATGCACACACACCTGAAAAAGAATGCCATAATGAGGCACACGCACAAACACGAAATGTAATCGAGTGTGTAGGAACACGACAACTGCTTCAAGAACCAGGCAACCACACCAAGCCGTAAAAATGTATGGTTTTGACAGAGTCACACCTGTTTTGTTGGAGGGGAATTGATGATGATGCCAATTATTCAATTATTTAATTATGAAGTTGGTATAAAAGTGTTATAATGGATTTCATACACTGACTCTGATGAAGCCAGTTTTGGTGAAAGCGCTTAGTCGGTGACTGTCAATAAACTACCTTCTTTTTACGGCTTGGTGTGGTTGCCTGGTTCTTGAAGCAGTTGTCGTGTTCCTACTACTTCTATTTTTGTGCCCTGTGTTTGGAATCGTATTGTCGCTTGTAATCGAGTGTGTGTTTGGGCTGCTCAAGTCATGGTTCCATTGCCTGGACACATCTGGTGGAGCCTTGCAGTACTCACCAACTACATGTACCTAAACTGTCTTGGTATATGCTATGCTACATAATATGATCCTGTGAAAACAGCTGCAGCAGGACCAGCACAGGCCCGGGCCAAACAGCCCCCCACTATTGCCAGGCCATCACAGGCAGAGCGTGACTCGGAGGAGGAACAACCTGAGCCTGCCCCAGTAGGCAGAAGGAGGCGTGCCCAGTATGCTTTGACCTTGGCAAAGAGGCAGCACATAGCACATACACTGGCTCAGTAGGAACTCTGAAATGATACCTCTCTCTGACCTGCACATATAGTAAAAGGGATGCCTACATTGACACTACCTGCTTTCAAACATGTATAGGGAGTGTAGTATGTGCATCCGACATAGGCAGCCCTGCATCAACACCTGAGGCATGATTGCCATGTGTTAAGCAATATAAAGCAGTGCTAAACAGCATTTACCACCATGTAGTATATGTAAACAAAATCGCACACACCAACTAGTACAAATGTGGTCAATGTTGAGTAATATTGGCCAATGTCCAGCAATGATGGTTAATATTGAGCAATGTTGGACAAGCTGGGTCTAAGTAGGGCATAGCTGAACAAAAGCCAACATGCTCATAGTTGTTCTACTGGCTCTTAAGCTGTCTGTTCTGCTCAGTATGAAAATATAAGCGGTGATGGGCCTCAAACCCAGGGTACTGTGCACCATAGTCATAGTACTGAAACACTAAACAATGACAGTATTGTAGTGGTTAACCTGTATGAAGAAATGTTGATAAGTCTATGCAAAGTATTCCATGGAAACCCTGCAGGCACAGCATAATCCCTGTTGAGTTATGACACAAAGGTAAGTTCTGTAGTAAGAATAGAACCTGACTTTCAACACACACAGTAGAAATGTTAATATTGGACATGTACACATACATCAACAAATGTAGTGGACCTCAGACAGCAACATACTGAAAGGTCACACTGGACATGCTCACACACTTGAATACATGAGACAAATGTCAGGCAACAGAACACTGACAGTCTGAACTGGGCATGTTCACACACTTAGGCCATGTTGGAGTACAGCAGTGGGCCACACATATCAGGCAGTTGCATGTGTTAACCCAGGAACCTCTCACTATCCAGCAATCTGCCCTGTGCACATACTTATATAACAACAGACACGTATATCATATAGTGGAACCTTGTCATAATCAAATATGTTCTGCAGATACCTAAGCAGTTCATAGAAAGTAGGAAAGCAAAGATGATAAAAACCTGCAAACAGTATCAGCAATAAACATCGTGCATCATGAACATTATCATAGGTTCAGAGGTTGATACTAGGCTATCTGCCCTAGGGCATGTACAAGCATAGCCAGAGTGTGTTTGGCTGCTGCTACCCAGTCAAATCAGAACACTGTGCCCGTGAATAGTAGGTCACACAAGATAGCCCATTTACGTTTAGTGTATTGTGCCTCTGTCTAGCAGGGACCCAGAAGATATCCCATGGGTACACATACGATCACCCATCCACTTGTCAAGATGTCACCTGTAGGTGGTCAGTGGGTGGCTCTGCTTATGGAAAACTGGGGCTACACTCCACAGTGAGTGGAGCCTTTCAAATAATAATCTGTCCCCCCAGCATGTCCTATTAACATCTGTGCTGAGGTATATGTCCCTGGAGTGTGTAGCTCCAAGGGAGTTGGATATCCTGAGGTGGAGCATGTCCATTAATTCTGGGTCAGGTATCGCCTTAAACTACAGGCACACAACACATCCGTGTAGGTGGTAAGTGACTGAGTAGAGCTAGAGTTACTGTATCTGAACTGTGCAGGGCATCTGTGTGAGTCCCTACATCTGCTTGATGAGTAACATTTGTGGCCATTACAGTTGCTGCAGGTGTCGGGTAAGGTACATCCCAAATGTGGCATAGTAACCAAGCATGGTCGTGATGAGTATAGGGGCACAATGACCACACGTGATCAATATGTGAAACCATGTGGGATATGGTGGGCTATGTAGAAGTACTGTCTAACCACTTTGGCAATGTGATTGTCAAAGGCAAGAGTATGAACAGGTCATGTCCCCAAACCCATAACAACTACTACCGTATGTAATGGATTAGTACCTATGTGGTAATGTGTGGGCATGTTGTCATTCTCAAAGGGGATGACTATGCAACTAATGGCATGTAGCCATAGGCCATGGGTCAGGCACCAGTCATCCTATCTCTGAGAGACCCTGTATGAGTATGCATGTGCCAGCTGGAGAGTTGATTATGGTACCCAGTTTGCAGTCATCTGCGAACATGGGCAGCCATATCCCTCCTGTGATAGCCCATACATCACACAAATATATACTGAACAAGAGAGGTCCCAGGACTGAGCCTTGTGGGAAGCCATGTGTAACTGGTGTATAGTCAGACATGGCACCTGCAACACTGACCATGTGGGTGCTATCCCTGATCCAGGTAGCAATCCATCGTGTGAGATATGTGTCGATATTGATGCCGGTGAGCCTATGCATAATGGTCATGTGGGGTATTGTTTTGAAGGGTTGTGCAAGGTCCAAGCAGGCTGTGTGGACAACTGTCCCAGCACTGATGGACCTGGTAACTGTTTAAAGAATACAAACAGGTCCAACAGGCAAGATCTGCCCACAACAATGCTGTAATGTGTAGGACCCAGTGTCTGTAGGTTTCCCATGTCTATGTGCATGAGTCCCATTACAATACTCTCCATAGCTTTGCAGAACAGGCTAGTTTGCCTTATAGGCCGATATTGTTTGTGGTCTATTATGGCAGTATTCAGTGGAGCGGGACCACTATCTCTGTATGCCATTCCGTGAGTACAAATCCTGCAGTAACAACAGTGACATAATGTGAGGGTTACGTCTGTCATGAAGGCCATGTACGACACAGGCCGGGGCACTGTCTGGTCCCATTGATGCTGTGTTGTCCGCTGTGGGGAGGGCAGCACTCACCTGTT
Organism: Protopterus annectens; assembly: GCF_019279795.1. NCBI lineage: Eukaryota > Metazoa > Chordata > Ceratodontiformes > Protopteridae > Protopterus > Protopterus annectens. The sequence continues at coordinate 494,448,884 of NC_056737.1, read as the reverse complement.
TATTCGTGATGTGAGGGAGGTTACACTCTGTTGGGATGGCCAGTACCTCCTTAGGGAGGATGGGGGGGGAGACATCTGCATTGAACCTGTTTGCCAGGATGTTGGCAATGTCTGTGGGTTCAGGGTATGTTCAGTCAGTATGCAGTAACACACAGCATATCAGTGAGTGTCCAGCCAGGTACCTGAATTAACTGAAGAAGGCCTTGTGAGTGTCCGATGTGTCTGGTGCAACTGTCTGTTAGAAGCGGGCCTGACATAAATACACGAGTGATTGTAGCTGTCTGCTAGTACAGATCACAGATGCCTTCCCTGTCTGGGATTGTGCTCTATCATGTAGTAGCTTCCTCCTTTTGTTGTATAGCGTATTAATGGCCAGGATCCACCAGACAGGTCCCCTGCCATTGGAGGAGTGAGTCCAGGTGTTATTTTAGATAGCACAATCCATGCAGTCCACTAGGTGTCCATAGAATGTGTATGTAAAGGATTCAGCAGTCTGAGCCATACTTACTACTGACCCAGGGTCTCTGAAGGATACCACCGTGGTATGGAGAAGTGTGACGTTTGCTTTTGGGAAGTTCACCAAGATTACCCAGGATGGGTGTGGGGATGGGATATGGATGTCCAGTGAGATAAAGTATGTTCTGTCCTTACCAATGAGGGGTATATCGCAGGTGTGGAACATAGAGTCCCCATGTTGGTGATGATCATGTCCAATATGTTGTCCCCTCTTGTGGGTGTGGTGACCGGTTGTGCCATAGCATATGAGTTTACAAATTGTAGCAACTGTTGGGCGAGGGTGTTGGGGCCTGAGTACTATCCCCAGTCAGTGTGTGTGTGTATTTGACATCACCCAATATAATGATGTTTGGGGAAACCATCATATTTTCCAGTGTTCCCCGGAAAGATGAGTGTGTTTGCTGAGTTTGTGAGTGTGGTCTGTAGCATGCAACAAACCAAAAGGCAGATTTGCACAATGTTAGGTGCATATGTATGGTCTGTGATGCTTTGTGCAGTGCTACCAACCCAGAGGTATGTTTATCTGTGATGTATATGGATACACCCCCTACTTGTGTTGGCCATTCCGAGTTATGTGGTCAGAAAGCATGGTACGAAATATAACCTGATAGTGCTGGTGTGTATGTGGGAGCCTGAACCATGTGTCTGTTAGTGCACAGATATTGCTATTCTCCATACTGAGTAGATTCCTGTGTGTGGTCAATGTGAGGGTAATACATCTGGTGTTGAGCAGCATTACCCTTAGTGTCATGTACTCTGTAATGTCTATGGAGGTGGGTCTGTCTTTTGAGCCCCGCTTAAATAAGGCAGTATGGTGGCAGCAAGTGCCTTAGCCAGTATTCAAAAGTCCAAGGGTGACAGGTGCAAGCTGCCCATAGGGAAGCTACATGGCATGTTGAGCATGTCACCCCAGGCTGACGGACACTGTATCCCCTTTGAATAACACCAATATGTTAGCCAACTGTTAAACGTGATCAGTTTGTTGGTATACTGAGACATCATACTTGGTGAGTGTAAGATGCTAGACAAGGTCAGGGTCATACTGGCCTGGGCTACATGATCAGAGAGTTCCTCTATGTATCATGTCATGTGGTCCAGGGAAGAACATCTGAGGTTGTACGCACCAGCATGGGCAATGATGGAGCCAGTCCTGGACTTGCTTTGGAGTCACCTGAGTGCATGTGTTATGTGGTGGATCCTGGCACCTGAGAGACAGCTCAAAGTGACTATTCCCTTGTTTGGCCTGGTGAGTGGGACATCAGTGTGTCTGACATTAAGTGTCTCCTATTACAATTGTATCAGGTGTGTTGTTTAGCCCGAAGGGCAGTGACTGTGTGGCACACTGACATTGTGAACTATGTGATATGTGGGTATTGTAGTGGGGTAGCAGTTGTTTGTGTGTCAGCTTAGGAGGTCTCTGCTGCTTAGGCAGAGTGTATGTAGAGCCTCCAAGTATGTGTATGTGTATGTGTGATAATGTGGTTTGATTGCTGTCACTATCGGTGTATATGAGACTGATATGTGGTGTGTGTGGTCACCTTCACCACCTGATAGACCATGCCAGTCATGGGTCGAGAGAGGTCAGCCTCCTGTATGTCAATATTGTTGCATCTCTCACATATATCTGAGTGTGTTGGGAGGAGGAGAGGGTTGTCTGTGTACATGAGGCAGATGTGACACTCTGTCATAACCACAATATTCACTAGCTGGACTGGAAAGTACACATGAAACCGACCCCTGGACATGCCAGTATATTATGATGACATACTCTGTAGCCTGATCACAAAGGATCAGTAGGGTGTTAAGTGTGTAAAAGAGTATAACTGGGATTAGTGCTCAGGTTTGTTGGTGTTTTGTAAAGAGTAGCTGAGAAGGAGTCCAGACTGAGAATCATGACATGTCCTTCAGCTATGTCATACATAGTAATGCACACTCATATATGTCCTGAGTCAGGGCCAACTGTACCTTACTGACAATGCCGACATCCTGTCAGACAGGCCCATATATACATACCCACCTCCCACTGACGATAGTCCCTGACATCATACCAGGAGATGTCACATGTAGAATGGCTAACCAGCTCCCCCCAAAGCCAAAAGCATGGCAGCAATTGGATTACAATGTTTCCCAATATGTGTCATGCATGCACTACAGAACAAACAGACCCTGCACCTGAACAATCTGTTGAGCCTCACCCACTCCACAGGGTCTGGAACCGTCAAATGTTTTACAGCAACATATGGCATTCTCCACAAGTGTGGGTGCACAACACACCATGGGAAGTATAGTCCAGTAAGCCTATAAAGTCTGATCTGCAAGGCCATGGAGTGCATCATGGCTGAAGTCATAAGCAGAGCTATTGGAAGCTGACAAACACACAACCCTACCAACTGTGGTATGTTCATGTGCAGATCATGGTTCCCAAACATGCTACACCATTTGCAAGGCAGTCACCCAGGACATACATCACTGAACAGAGCTACACATGTCCCACATAGACTTTGCATAGCTCTTCATCAACATCACAGACACATGTCGTATCCACAAAACCAACAATCTGTGCATAGATATGTATTGACATATGAAGGGATGTCAATGTGTCCACAGATAGATCACACAAGGTGTGACTCACAGGGTCCTGTTCAAGCTGTTGATACCTGCTGACCCACATGGATCATTTCTGGGATTGCATAAAAGAAAGTGCACACACATTTCCATGTCCAGTCTGATGATGTCAGCATCCTACAAATATACTAGGAGAACAGAAGCCACCCAATCAAGCATATAGTGCGCCATGTTAATGTGTATCTTTCTAGTATCATAACATAGTTTGGTAGGGGTTTGCATCCTGCAAGCGCTGACTGTGTGTGTGGGGGGGGATGTGTGTGATTTCCTTTGAGAGAAGTAGCCTTTTTGGAGACTGGGAAAACACATTAAAAGAGGTACATCCCTCTTTGGAATGTCTGATGATGTCAGCATCCTACAAATATTCAAGGAGAAGAGAAACCACCAAGCAAAACATATAGCGCACCATGTTAATGCGTATCTTTCTGGTGTCATAACATCGTTAGATAGGAGTTTGAATCCTGACAGTGTATGTGTGTGATTTCCTTTAAGAGGAGTAGCCTTTTTGGAGACTGGAAAAACACATTAAAAGAGGCACATCCCTCTTTGGAAAGTCTGATGATGTCAGCATCCTACAAATATATCAGGTGAACAGAAACCACCCAATAAAGCATATAGCCTGCTGTGTTAATGCATATCTCTCTAGTATCACAACATAGGTACGGGTTTGAATCCTGTTAGTGTGTGTGGGGGGGGGGTGTATGTGTATGATTTCCTTTGAGAGGAGTAGCCTTTTTGGAGACTGGGAAAACACATTAAAAGAGGCACATCCCTCTTTGGAATGTCTGATGATGCCAGCATCCTACAAATATTCAAGGAGAACAGAAGCCAGCCGGTAAAGTATATAGCACGCTGTGTTAATGCGTTTCTCTGTAGTATCATAACATAGTTAGGTAGGGGTTTGAATCCTGCAAACACTGACAGTGTGTTGGTCTGTATGATATTCTTGGAGAGGAGTAGCCTTTTTGGAGACTGGGAAAACACATTAAAAGGGGTACATCCCTCTTTGGAATGTCTGATGATGTCAGCATCCTACAAATATATCAGGAGAACATAAACCACCCAGTAAAGCATATAGCGTGCCGTGTTTATGCACATATCTCTAGTATCATAACATAGTTAGGTAGGGGTTTGAATCCTACAAATGCTGAGTGTGCTTGTGTACCACAGGCGGTCAATGCAGTGTGTGTTTTGCTTATACTACGGTATGACATATGATTAAAACAGTATGTGCATTGCACACATCGGGTATCTGCGTGGCAAATAAATATGTGTACATGTGACCCCAATCAGTACATAGGTGTGAAGCCTGCATACTACATGAATACATTTGTTTCCTTCGACAGATTGTGCCGCTACTTCTCAGATCATAGGTCACATATGTATGCATGCGACAAGCCCGGCCACTGCAGTGATCTGTGGCCAAGGTCATCTGTGCCACACACACTCATGACACTTACTATAGAGTACTGTGAGTGAGGGTAATTGTCTGGGTATATGTCAAACATGTTCATATACAACAAAGAGTGGCAGTAATGGACAGTCATTATAGGTGTACAACAGCCCTGTGGATATGCATGCAGGCCCCTAATGTGTTATGTGAAACACCGATGGACCCCACAATACCTATGGATATGTGGATAAAAAGGGACAGATGACATAACACGTGTCTGTCTGTACACATTGGTACCCAATATACATGTTGAGGGCTACCACCTATGTGGTACTGCCGGGATAGTATGTCTAGTAAATGTGGGTGACTATGCCATAGTCGGCTTACGACTATACAGCATGTATTGGACAACAGGTATCTGTATTGGACAACAGGTATCTGTCTGTATGATACCCTTGTGTAGGATATGCGTCCCATCCAGAGAATGCAGTGTAGGCCAATGCATGCATTTCCAGATGTGGATGGACATATCACTAGTGTGTTTGCATTTACCTAAGAGGGCTATATGCCACACAGGTGTGGTTCCAGGAACGTGTGGCGGTCAATACCACTGGTTATTGTTATAGTATAGTACCGGAAGGATCCAAATGTTACTGAGTTCCTTACAACTGTGTGTCATTTCTCAGGACATCATCTAATGATTGGTTATAGTCATGCTGTTGACGTGGTGTATACTACCAGACTGCAGATCATTGACAGATATCAACAGTATCACCCTCTGCATAGTGTCAACCCATGCCATACACACATGTGTACGCATGTTAGTACATATCTGTAGTAGAATGCATACTGGCCATCGAAAGATACCATGAGATGTTAACAATGTGTACAATAGGGTATGTCGCACATCCCACATGTCCACTATGCAGGTACATTCAGACAGTGCGCACACACCATGTTCACAGATGTACACCTGCTAATTTGTAATGCACACATCACACACGTACTGTCCACTCACTAACACATGCTGGCAACACTGTACACTTCAGCCAAGTGGCACATGGGTGGATAATACATACTCAGACCTAACACTGGTGTAAACAATGCTACAATGACTATCAAAGCTGTGATGCATAATGCCTGCTCCGATATACCTACAAGAATATCAGTACACTTTCCTGCTGACAACTTGCTACTATTGCTACACTGCTATAATGTCACCCTGTGCATCAGAATCATGTTAGCCTATTCCTGCATCAATGTTACAGATGATAGGAAGTGGCACGTGTCATCATATGCACAGGGTGTGTTGTTGGTTTGCCAGAGCCCCACATTGACCCATCCAATCGACATGTCTGTGTGTGTGTGTGTGTGTGTGTGTGTGTGTGTGTGTGTGTGTGTGTGTGTGTGTGTGTGTGAGTGAGGGACAACAGTACAGCATGGGCCAATGTTGATGTAATATGTGTGTGTGTATGTGTGAGCCCTAGTTGTTTGGTTAATGTGTGTGTGTCTGCATGCACACAACTCCACCATGTGGCTGCCATATACGGGCAGTTGTGGGACAGCCACAGACTGTACCTGCTAGACCGTACATATCACTGTCTCTGGCCACGGACATGGTACCTGTGCCTGGCAGGGGTGCTACGGGCAGTATCGGGTACCAACCCCGACTGGGTGCTATCATCAGAGGCAGAAGTATGATGACTGGACCCATGTCCCTGCTGGGACTGGCCAGTGCCACGTGCATGTGGTCTAGTAGGACGGTCAATGGACAGGCCAGCCCCAGCATTGCTGGGGCTGGTACTGCCACTACGGGAGCAGCTGTGATCCGTGGTCTGTCCGCGATGACTGCCAGCTGATGCTGTTGCTGGCATGCATCTGCATCGGCTTCCCATCCATCTCGCATGGTCCTGGCTCATGGCTAACATATTGTGGAGGACATCTAATGTCTCCCTCCAACAGCTATCAATGACCTCGGAGTAATTCCGGATGGCACCAGCAAGGTCACGGATGCTGTCATTGATAGCAGTGTAATGGGCCCTCTGCACCCTTAGTCCCTGTCGGGTGTACCGTTCCATACGTGCCTGTGCCTGCATCACAGCCTGGAACATACTGGAGGTTGTAATACCTCTGGGGGCACGTCTGCCAGGGGCAATACGACCCCTGGACATCCGCCTATGTGGTACCATTCCAGTAATCCGGCTATGGCTGCTGTGAGGGGATGCATGTGCCATGGGTACCACACTCTCCTGGTCAATGCCGACTGTATGCTGTCCCTCAGCTAAGGTCATTGGTGTTGAAGGATGTATTGGCAGTATGAGTGTGAGCATAGATGGGGTTGAACGCTGTGTACTGTCGATTGTTGGACCAATGACAGACCCTGACAGACCTTCCTGTGCCACAATACATGTCTCATCATCTCCACTATTAGTGGCAGTGACATCAGGTTCCCTGCTGCATTCAGACACCCCTAACTCAGCACCTGTGGAAGGAAGACAGGAAACACACTTCACAATCTGTACATGATGTTAGCACACATGCACACATGCACACATGCACACAAGCACACATGCACACATACACACATGCACACATGCACACATGAACACATGCATACATGCACACATGAACACATGCAGACATGAACACATGAACACATGCACACATGCACACATGAACACAAATACACTGCTCACCACAGCACATACACACACACACACACACACACACACACACACACACACACACACACACACACACACACACACACACACCAGCAATCCAACACATACACAATAGTGGGTGAAGGTGGTTGACAGTATCACAAGGCAAACAGTCACCTCACATGTGTCAGCATACAGAATATGTGTTGCTCAAGACCATGCAGTGCAAGTGTAGACAGCCCTATTTAATGACATTATACATGGCTGTGATGCATGTGTGTAGTTGTTCAGTGATTGTCTACACCCTGGAACACAATGTGTACATGGACACAACATTGCTGTGCAAGTATTATCTGCTCTGCAGTGTCCTGTGCACCATCACTCAGTGGTATACATACCATGGCTGCATGTGTTATCTGTGTGACACATAGATTGCCATGTCTGCTTACAGTGTCTGTGTCCATAGCAAATAATAGTGGGCACAGGTGTAGCAAATGCATGCAATGTACAGACATGGGATGAGTGGTGCATGTAGACTTGAAGGAATCCCAATGCTCGACATGGCCATTGTACAGCGGTTATAGTGAGTGTGGGACATATTGCAAATATGTCGGTGCCAGCTATGACATGGCATGCTATACAACTGCAACATTAAACACCACACATACCCAATGTGTGTCATGTGACCTATACACCCAATAGCTTTCCAGGACATATATGTGACTCTTTGTACAGATGGCGACAGCTGTGCATATTGTGTATACTGGCATATGTAAGCACACACACAACATGCTATGTATATTGTGTATAGGTGCATATGTTTGCACACACACAACAATGAGGTGCAAAGCAAAGACCGCTATGTGTAGTACTGTGGTCACTGTAACTGGATGGGGTGTACTACCATGTGCCATCATCACCATCATCATCATGCATCTTGTGGTCACTCACGGCTACTACTGTGTGACAGACCACTGCCTAGCATACTGTACCTGAACTGCAGTGCCGTGGCTACGTTCACTATTATACAGCCACTTTGTACATGGGTGTATGAGGTGCCCAATAGGGAGCATTGCCTAACATGACTGTGTTATGTGTTGAAGAGTGTTGCACAGCCCCATGATAGGCCTCTACCCCTGAGGTACATCATGTGTGTGTGGATGACATGTGGGATACTGAAGTGTGACCTTACAGCGGGTGTGTGGTTATGCCATATGTAGCATGTCTTTGTGTACTGCGTATGATAAATGTGTTATGTTGTGTACAGGTGTTGCAACTATGCCTATCCAATGTGAAGTATGGGGTTGCCACAACTGTGTCCTGTGCTCTGTGTATTGCATGTCAGTGAGGCAGCTACTGACATTACTGAGCTGTGCAACGTCTTGCAGCAAACATGCACGGCATGCATTATGCATAGGTGTGTTATGTGTACATGGCCTACACCTCACCTATGACATGCATATTTAATTACCAACATTGCAGTTATAACACACTCACCAGCATGGATCGGCTGCCCTGCTGTCACATCAGAGGGACCTACGAGAATATGAGAGAGTTCGTCAGTGGCCACAACTGTGGCATTGCTACAGTGGGTATGCTAAACTGCAGTATAACAACAGTCAACAGTCACAGGTGTAGAGATATTATTCAAAATATCAGTATTGCACAACACTAGGCATCAGAACTGCTAAACACACAGTACACATCTCACGTAGACATAATCTAACAATACAGTTAACTGTCGTCTACAGATAGGGCATGTTACCTGCTTGCTCCAGGTGGACATGCTGGGTGGCTCCGGCCTCCATGACAACACATGTCAGAGGTTGATGTTGCTGTTGTCCAGGAGCCACCACACTTAGGAGCAGCTCTTCCACTCTGGTGAGGGGAGGGTGAATGGCCACCCCACCACCTGTGGCAAGCTGTTGTCTTTGGATATCAGATGCACGCTGCCGGACATGTCTAATTAAATCACTGCAGTGATGGAGTACCTGCTCATATGTCCGGTTATGCATGCCTATGACATTTACTCAACGAACAAGTTCCTGTCACAGTGCAGTCCACTCCTGATGGTGCTGGCTGCTTCTGGAGAACAGCATCATGTACTGCTGCAATAGGCTTTGTAGTATCACCTCTTCCTCATCCGCTGTGTACAATGGATTGCGTTGGTGGGCCATCTGGCTGAAAAAGATATGAACAATATGTGTGAGCGAGTCCTGTGGCACACTTTACACCTTTAACCACAGATATCACTTTACTGACATATATACCATCCTATTGTCTGTCAGAGGTTACACACATTCAATACTACTTATTGGTTCTCAGGCCACAACTAACTAACAGTGCCTGGCACACTCTATATATCACACCACTATACAACAGTACCCGACACACTGTTTGTGACACATTGCACAACCTCAAGACAGGGGTGTAAATCACACCAATGCACGAACAGAGATGTCATCCATTACAATGGATGTAAAGTACAGGTACAATAGTACCAGTCAACCACCCTAGTCATTGATGCCATAGCCCTGCCTAACAGATGTGTACAGTTGTTACTATAGGTGGCCTACTGCTGTAGCAGAGTAAATATGTTGCTGGATACACACGTATACGCTGTAACACTCATATGATTGCAGCCATTGTGCAGGCATGATTACACACACATCAGACAAACATACAACACACCACTGTATGCCAACACAGATGAGCATTACTTGTGCACCATACAGTACTGTGTGCCACTACTTACACACCCTTATGCCTGAGTTTTGTCCTCTGTGCAGACTACAGGAAACACACATGGCAGTGTTTCCAAGCAATGTGAACACACACCATACTGTGCTGTTTAGGCCTACAGCTTCTGGTAGTACTACAGTTCATATGGGAGTTGGATTCACCAGCAGTACCACTCACTAAGCATACATGTATTGCTTTAGTCTACAATGAGACACCACATTTGTCAACAAGGAACTACATCACATCATATGCCGTACTACTATGTCTGCCTAACAGTACATTACACATCATTTGCTGTCCTCACAGCAAGGATAGACACTACCATGTCAGATACAACTTCACACTAAGCTATCACACCTTTACAGACCTTGCACACATTCAGCGTTACACATATTCAGCCTCACATAGCAGGTATTGCATTGAGTACATGTGTGAGTGCATAGTGTCATAGGTAGGTAATATGCTGTTGGCCCTGGGGCCTATGGCAGCCTAGCCATATGCTACCCTGGCCTTTGACACACATGTACTTTGATTTCACTTGCTCCTGCCAACCAGAACCACAGAGGTGTTTCCTGGGGTGTATTACCAATCTCCCACACAATCATCAGAGGGTATGTATGACAACTGCTAATGAGGAGCCTTGTTTGCTATTGCTAGCTGGTCTATTCTGGTGTATGGCCTATCTCTGAAATGGGAACCTATCCCTCCAGCATGTGCTGTTTAGTGAGCTGACAAGTTTTAGGGCCCTAGAGCGTTTATCCCAGAGGGATTGTGATATGTTGCCATGGTGGTTGTCACCCAGCTATGGGTGTGACATACCTCTGTATGTCCGGCAGAGGTCATCTCTGTGTGGCCAGTATGCAATACAGTGTAGATGTGGTTGTGTGAGTCAGTCTGCATAGGGCATCTGTTTGCGGCCAGTATTACTCTTTGGGAGGTATGTCTGTGGCCTTTTCACCTGGTGTAGTTGTCATGTGAAGAACATACCACACAGGGCATTGTGATGAGTAGAGGGGAACACTGCCCTATATTTCTATAGATGACACACCTGTTGTCATGACACATAACACACGGACTGATTATAGGTGTAGTGTGGCACTGTCTTCATCAAAGCGGAGTCTACTGTCCACCTGTGTCCCATGTTCCCTTATCACACCTTCACTGTTAGGTAGATCTCTACCTATGTGGTAGTTAATGGGTACAGTGTTTTGGAAAGAAGGAATGGCACTGCAGTATAAACACTTGTCTACAGTCCATGCCTTGGTCACCACACACCTGTTGCAGTACATATGACCCAGTGTCACTCTGTCTCTCCCTCTCTCTCTATATGGCTATATATATTTATATATCTATACATATATATATATATATATATATATATATATATATATATATATATATATATATTATATATATGCATATTTATACACATACATGTACACATCCATTGCTGTACACATGGATGTGCATATAGGCACATGTACAGTCCACCTTTCATGGTGGGGATATCACTTATGCGACAGTTGAGGGATGCACAGTTATGAGATTATATTGCACAGTGTTGTGCAGAATCCATGTGGGTGTCCTCAGCCCATGTAGCATTAGCAGACCTCACTGGCTGTAACACAGCAGATCTGACAAATCAGTCCCACAGCATTTAACCACCACATGACATATATCAGCACTGCATGCTGTTTTCTAGGCCACACACTATGACCTATATAGATATATGCACATATCAACCTTCAATGACAGATATCTGTCCACCCTTCACTAGCAGTTGCAGTATGTCCCTTGCCCTATGCACATGTGCAGATACAGATAGATATGTACTGCTGCCACACATGGATGATTCGCAGTGTGTAGAGTACTATTCAGGAACATCTACTACATGCCAACACATACATGTGAGTTACATACCTTACCTTTGTATTTCCCTGCTCCAAGTGTTACGGTTTTGTAGGTTTTTATTTATTTATTTTTTTTGGTTGTTTGTTTTGGATTTTCCCCCTCTATTTCGGTTTATGTCTCAGTTTCTCTCTCTGTTGTGTCTCTGTCTCTCTCTCTCTCTCTGTATCTCCCAGCACCTACAATGATAGAATTGCATTGTGGACTGCAGGTACAGCCTGCTTTTCTAGGTATCTGCACTTGTGCATGTGACAGCCTCTGCACCAATTGCTGCCCACCATTCAGTAATTGCATGCAGCCTGCTGTGTGGTGATAGCATTACTCACTGTGATTGCAGCCCACTGCTATAAAATAGTAGGTTAGGTAGGCGTAGCCCTTTCAGCTGTCCAAGGTGGGGCCCATGCTTGTTTGCTCTGGACACCGTTGTGTCAGTCAGAAGGTTGGTATATGTCTCTTATCTGAAGTTAGGGTTGTAGCCAGTTATATGCATGTTGTCCTCAAACTTGAATGTTGCTGCTTCCAGTACACACTTCTTAGTGTAGACATGTACTCACCCCTCCAAATGCTAACACAGGATACATGGGAGTATGTACTTTATTTCTGACTTACACAATTAACTGCCATACAAATGTGGTTATTGCACTGTATTCCTGTGGCCAGTATTTATCCTGGCCTGATACTGTGTGGTGTTTGTAAGGTGCTACTGTAACATTATTCCCTGCTAGGATGGCTGGTTCTCCTTTCACAGTCATGTCATACAATTCCACAACAACTGCTGGTAAAGACCCACAGAACAGGATTTGTGTTATACCATTCCTAATTTCCATTTACATTCCCTCATTGTAATGCATGATATATTTATTTCAGAACCGAGTTATTTGTATATCTGCTGTGGCTTAGTGGTAATTCATGTAGTCAATTGTCTGGGGTTTGAGACTGGCAGAGGTTTTTTCTTTTGCTACTCAGCAGAACAAGGGCACTGCCATAGAGTGACTAAGGCACTTTTAAGCAGTTGTAAGCAGGTTTGTGTGGGTTTGCATGATGCTTAGCAATACTTAGCTAAGTGCACACATGCGCACACTCACTTAAACCCACTTACTACTGCTTAAAATTGCTTACTCCTGCTAACCCCCGCACTAATTTCTTTGAAAGAAAAGAAAATGGGAAGATGGGAAAGTGGTGAAAAAGGGGGCACAAAGAGGGACAGACAGCGTAAACAAGCTCGGGATGTGCAGGACAGGTGTAGGGAAGGTCCATAGCTGCCCATGTCTTTATCAGCAACAGCTGTGCATTTGCAATAAATTTGGAGTGATATTTGAAACCTTCCACCCTGGGAGAGGGGTGAGGACAACAAAGTATGTTGTACTGCCAATTATAATTATCAGTTTACATGTCCAATGGACATGTGTGCGAAATGGGCAGCTATGTATGGGGCATCATTTTTTTGTGGGTACAGATTGCCCATTTTTTTTTTTTTCCAGGTGAGAGCGGGAAGTGAGGTAGAGGAAGTAGGTATGTCCGGGGAGGTATGTTGGGGAGGTAAACAGACAAGACAGACAAGACGCATACAGGGGCAGTGTATGACACATGGGGTGGGTGAATACAATTGACGGGGTTGGATGTTTGGAAATCGCAAGCCCATGAGCCCACAGATGGTAACAGTGGAACTGAGATCCCCCACCCATGGGCAGTCACCACTGCACCTTCACAGCCCTGAGGATGGCTGTGCTGGGGGCTGTGTAGGATGGGCAGGCTCACCCATGAGATGCGCCACTCTTGCCTCGAGCTGGTGTAGGGGATCAGTGACTGAACACTGGATCTTCCTACGCACCACAACCCGGACCCTTCGAAGGGTGACAGGTGGCCCTTCTCCACCCACACTTGCACAGGGGGGATGAGCCCCATCCCCTGCAGCGCTTCCACCCAAAGGTGGCACAGGACCAACAGAGGAGGGGAGCCCGGGCTGGACACTGGACCTGCTGGTGCCAGGTGCACTTGCCAGCTGAGGAGGGACAGGTGGGTCCGCTGGGACTGGCCTTCCCATACGTTCTGTGATTAGGTGTGTTTAATTACAAAATAAACAACAGCATTCCCGATTAGTTGTAACAGCATGCAGTAATATTCCCATTAACCCAACACACCAAGGTTCCAACAGTTGAACAGCAATCATAACACATGCATATATTGAACCACAGTGAATATTCCAACAGCATGCAGGGATGTTTGGTCGCAACAGGCCACCATGACTGTGGTGTTTAAACAGGGCACATGCATCAACATGAATGCAAATATTTATAGAACAATAGGACATATGTCCCAACAAATATTTGAGATTACACATACCCATTGAGGTGTAGAATTGCATGGTTTATGCACATACAGTAGGGTGTAGAAAAAAACCTTGGTTAACATCTTATAATTACCTTTTAGTCTACACTACATTTCTAGTGACTGCAGGTGTATATCCCCTACATGTATTATTACACTTGCCACCATACATTAGGTTGTGTAATGGGTTTGGCTAGTTCAATATATGCCTGCCCTATATCTGACATACTCACTGTCCAGGATGCAGATATTACTGCTACATATTTCTTGATTGCATTTCTATTTCTTTATCTACATATCTGGGATGTTTTCACATTACATTTTCACTTTGATTTGTACAGAACCCTGCATTTCTTGACACACACTCACATTTCTGGGGATAAAATAACATGCTACATGTGTGCCAGATTTACTTATGCATGCCAGCCAGTAACTGACTGTTGCAGACTGTATATATGTTTCACAGCTACTAGCATTTCCATCACCCACTTTATATGGGACTGCACAACTCTGGGTTGCCAGCAGTTTTTCAAACAATACTATTTGTATAATGCAAGGGTACAACAATATTTCAAACTCTGTGACACAGACACACTCCGGGTTTTAGACCTTTATTAATGGCATTACACTTTTCCACAAGCTCACTCCTTTATTTGTTTTAACTGTGCATATGGCAGACATGTTCAAGACATATTATACCTTTATTAATAGGTTAGAACACTCTTTTTTCAGGCTCACTCACTTATTTTATATGACAGTGCCTGCAGAGATAGTATTCCAGATGTATGTTACCTTTCTTAATGGGTTACTACACTCTTCTGCCTGCCTCTGACATTTTTATCTATGCAGATGACTTATTCAGGCAATTTTATGGCTGTATTATTGGACTACAACACTTTCTTTCATGCTCTCTCCCATATTTTATATAACAATACATGCAGAATAATCACTAACCTGCCTGGTGGCAGCCTTAGCAGCCCTATCAGCATAGGCTTGCTGATTCGCAGCATGGTCACCTGCAGCTGTAAAGTAAATGAAGGGATATTGAGACATACCTATCCGTTATACATACTCAGTTATCAATTCTTACATACTGCATTCCATGGCTACATACTCAGTTGTGGAGCATTCTGCATCCCACGGGCCTCCTGTGTCCATTGGTTCAGGTGGTCCTGCTTCCGTCTCTTCAGGTCTGCATGGTGGTGACGGACCTGCTCACCAGTCTGAGGCATGCCTGTGGCACTGGTGAGGTCATGAGCTAACCCGGTTTATGCACATACAGTAGGGTGTAGAAAAAAACCCTGGTTAACATCTTATAATTACCTTTTAGTCTACACTACATTTCTAGTGACTGCAGGTGTATATCCCCTACATGTATTATTACACTTGCCACCATACATTAGGTTGTGTAATGGGTTTGGCTAGTTCAATATATGCCTGCCCTATATCTGACATACTAACTGTCCAGGATGCAGATATTACTGCTACATATTTCTTGATTGCATTTCTATTTCTTTATCTACATATCTGGGATGTTTTCACATGACATTTTCACTTTGATTTGTACAGAACCCTGCATTTCTTGACACACACATTTCTGGGGATAAAATAACATGCTACATGTGTGCCAGATTTACTTATGCATGCCAGCCAGTAACGGACTGTTGCAGACTGTATATATGCTTCACAGCTACTAGCATTTCCATCACCCACTTTATATGGGACTGCACAACTCTGGGTTGCCAGCAGTTTTTCAAACAATACTATTTGTATAATGCAAGGGTACAACAATATTTCAAACTCTGTGACACAGACACACTCCGGGTTTTAGACCTTTATTAATGGCATTACACACTTTTCCACAAGCTCACTCCTTTATTTGTCTTAACTGTGCATATGGCAGACATGTTCAAGACATATTATACCTTTATTAATAGGTTAGAACACTCTTTTTACAGGCTCACTCACTTATTTTATATGACAGTGCCTGCAGAGATAGTATTCCAGACGTATGTTACCTTTCTTAATGGGTTACTACACTCTTTTTCTGCCTCTCTGACATTTTTATCTATGCAGATGACTTATTCAGGCAATTTTATGGCTGTATTATTGGACTACAACACTTTCTTTCATGCTCTCTCCCATATTTTATATGACAATACATGCAGAATAATCACTAACCTGCCTGGTGGCGCAGCCTTAGCAGCCTATCAGCATAGGCTTGCTGATTCGCAGCATGGTCACCTGCAGCTGTAAAATAAATGAAGGGATATTGAGACATACCTATCCATTATACATACTCAGTTATCAATTCTTACATACTGCATTCCATGGCTACATACTCAGTTGTGGGGCATTCTGCATCCCACGGGCCTCCTGTATCCATTGGTTTAGGTGGTCCTGCTTCCGTCTCTTCAGGTCTGCATGGTGGTGACGGACCTGCTCACCAGTCTGAGGCACGCCTGTGGCACTGGTGAGGTCATGAGCTAACCGATTCCAAGCCTCCGCCTTGTACTCCATCCCTTGGAACTGGCCCTGCAGGAGTCTTGACTCATGATGGTGGACAAGGAGCCAAACCATGTATTTTGACTCCTTGATGCCCCAACGTTGCGCTTGGAAGCGTGTTCCCTCTCCAACACCAGCCATTCTAACTGCAGATGTGAGCTACAATCAGTTATGGCGTGTATTCCCGCCTGTGGGGCTTAAATATGCCACATTTCCCGCACTTTTTTGTGATTGGACATTTTTTGAAATTCTCGGCTGACTGGAGACCTGCTTAGTAATGGTTAAACTACCATTAGTAAGTATATGTATGTTAACAGTGGCTGCTTCTCCTATGTTGTCATGGCTTAGTGGTTCTGTACGTTGCTTGTGATGCAGAGAGTCCTGCGTTCTAACCTTGTCATTCATTTTATTGTCATACTGTCCAGACAGGCTAGGGGGTGTGGCTGCATTTAAGCAACTTTGCTCTACGTTGCCTCTTGGTGCCCAACGGTGCCTTATGGTGCCCTGGTTGGCATGGCGCGCATGTCCGCACAAACACATTGCACTGGTTAAAGCTCTATTCCGCTATGGGCACCTCTATTGCGCTGGGTTAACCGTTATTAAACTATGGGCAACTCTATTGCGCTGGGTGAAGCACTGCTTAACTGCAGGCAATTATATATCAGGATCATTTAAAATATTTATTTTGTTCACTGATACATTGGCCATTTCACTGCGTTTTAGTACTATTTACACATATTTGTCTGGTATTATTTCATATACTGATTTAAAAATAAATACGAAGGGGAGTGGTGGGACTCAAACCGTGAATTCCTCTTCTTTGTGCAAATGCTCTACCATTATGCTATGGCTATTTGGTGTGATTTGCATAAACATTCTTTCTTATTCTCTTCCATGTCAGAATTGCTAACTCTAGCTAAGCAATGGGAACACCCTCGCACACACGCGCAAATATGGGCAGCTATTTTGGGGATTTAAAAAAATTTATTTTAATGTTTTGCTTTTTATAACTGTGATGGGGGTTTACAATATCAGGGAGTGTGGTGTTGGGTGCAGGGACATTTGAGCGGACTTGCTCTTGTGTATTTGCTTTTACTTTTCAAACACTTGCAGGAGCGTGGACATTTAGACTGCTCAACAGTCGGACACCTCCCTGCTTTCTTACACGGTCCGTGTATGACTTACGGTTGGGTCAGCATGCCCTCATGCATATTCATGGCACGCTAACATCATACCATTCAACTGCAGCCTCCGAGTAAGACTTATTAAGTCTTACATGGAGGATTCGTGAATCCAGGGGTCAGTCAATAGTGAAGGAGTTCCAGGTTTTGCCCACAGAGTTGGCAAACAGTGATTCTCCAGCTAAATTATTAGCTTTGAAAGTTTGAAATAATAGTTTGTCAGATGAGCGTAGTACCCTAAGGTTACTATAGGGAGTGATAAGGTTAATGGGTGCGGGCGTATTTTCAGGTTGTTAGAGAATCTTGTGAGCTACTATAAGCTGATTGACCAGAAGTAGATTAGGTAATTCAAGCCACCCTAGAGAGTTTAGGTAGAGACAGTAATGGGTTCTGAAAGCTGTGCCAGTGGCAAATCTGGCAATGTTATTATAGCAACTAGATAGTTTGTTAAGGTTAGTCTTACTCAAGTTTGTAAATAAAGGTGTGTTTGGGCAATGACAGTTCTAGCTAATGGAGTTAGGTAAGGCTTAATCCTACAGATTGATCTAAGTTTTTTAGTGACAGTTTTGATAGTTTGACTAATGTGTGCATCGAACTTGAGGTTATTGTCAACTATTACTCCTAACAGTTTGGTAGAGTGGTCTGGAGAAATGATGGTCCCATTGTTAGATCTTATAGTAAAGGCTGGTAAGGGGTGTCTGCTGTTGGGAGAGAAAAGTAATAGTTTCATTTTATTCAGATTTAATAAGAGCCATCTGTTAATGAGCCAATGTTCTATTGTGTTAAAAGTGGCTTGGGAAACTATCTGAAGGTCCCTGAGTGAGGTGGCCAAGCATATTAAGGTTGAATCATCTGCATATTGGACACAGATTGCATCTGGGATGACCTTGTGCAATTCATTAATAAAGACAGACAATAAGAGAAGTCCTAATATAGATCCATGGGGAACTCATAGGGTGATGGGTAGTAGGGTAGATAATTTGTCCTTCCATAAGACAGCTTGGTGTCTACCATTCATATCATAATAATCCTTACAAGTGCTGTGTAGGTTATGGGCTTACCTTGCAAATGCAGCAGGTGACACAACTGAGGCTCAGGGATGACTCTGTCAGATGCAAGCAGTACACAGCCAATACATGGATAGGTGCAGGATGTGTGGGTTGCCTGCTATCATTTTTAATTGCTGTATGTGAGTAGGATTAAGGTGTCAGTCCCTAGGTCCTAGGTTGTCCGTGAATGTGCTATGCGTTGCCTCTTAGCCAGATCCAGGGCATACCAAGCATGCCTACATCTGCCTACAGGGACATCAGCAGGGAATTCCTCCTCATAGTCCTCCTGTGACTGTGGCTGTGGTGACCTAAGCAGTGGTGGGAGCTGTGTATGCCTTCCATTTGCTTTCCCAGCTGCAGCTGTTTTGGCAGGATCACATTATGTAGCATAGCACATGCTGTGAATATATGTGCACATGTGGCTGGAGAATACAGCAATGCTCTACCAGATATATCTAGGCACCAGAACCGTGACTTCAGAAGCCCTATGATGTTCCTAGTTTGCGTATGTGCTTCATTATGGTATTCGTCTGTGGGTGTGTGTGCATTTCTGATGGGTGTCATCATCCACAGTTCCAGGGCATAGCCAGAATCCCCCAGTTAATGGCCATGTGGGATGTCAGTACAGCTGTGATGTGTGCCTGATATGGTAGTCATGATAACGGCCAGGGCCGCCAGCATACACATTTGGAATCGCCTGGGCATTGCACATGACTTGGCAGTTGATGGAGTGGTACCATATGTGGTTAATGCAGATTCTACTTTGCTCACCAGCTGGTGCCTTGATGTGTACATGAGTGCAATCTATGGCACCCAATACTTCAGGGTAGTGTGCATATTGCTGGCCCTCACCTCAGGTAAGAGGGGAAAAATATGTGCTCAATCACGTGGTAGCATAGCATCCAGGAACTCGTGGAGTATCCTGGATGCAGATGCCTGTGACACCCCCATCATGTCCCCAGTTGGTCTTTGAAAACTACCTGTAGCTAGTATCCTAAGGGCTACACATACCTTTGTTTCCATTGGGATGGGTTCCCCTCTGTTGGCTCTGTCTCTGAGTTGAGGGTGGCAGAACTCAGTGAGCTCTTGTAATATGTCCCTGCTCACCCTGTAGTGCTCTACAATCTCCAGCTCATGTAGCTCCTGGAATTTTACCCTGGACCTGAACACTCTTCTCCTTCTCAGCCTAGGCCTGTTGTCAGCAGCACCAGAAACATTGACTTCAGCATCTTGCACATACAGATGTAGGAGACCTGCATGCATACTTTATATAGGTCTGCTGTAGGTCCAGCATGTGTGATTGGCTAATTATTATGCATTTCACCTGCATAGAATGTAGTCAACATCATTTAATGTTGTCCCTACTTTATTGAATGACATGGCGATATGTGCCTTGATGAGCAGCATACCTTATACAAAAGTCAAAAAAAGCAATAATCAAAGATATCTAGTTGTTAGAAAAATATGTATTAATGTATATGTTTAGTGCTTATTAGAAGCTAAAAGGGTTAACACATTTCATTCTATTTTATGTACAGCTTAATTCTGTATGAAATTATAAGATGCTTTTTCAAACTGCAGTATGCTTTCTGAAATTGCAAGATGCTCTCTGGCCTAGTATTTGCTAGCACAGCAAAATTCATGTTTATGCCTTTTGGAAATGTACTGAGAAGCAGGTGATTATCTGCTAGGTCAGGAAAATGAATGAATAGTGAATGAATAGAACAATACTGTTTTCTATAATGTGATTAAATATGAACAATCAGCCCTGTTCGTGTTATGAGAACATGCACAGCTGCGGAAAAGAAGAGATACATCAAACAAAGACTGCTTGAAGAAATGAACTGTAATCTGTACTTGCTTTGTGCTCGAATTAGCCATAGTATCTTGAATGGTAACATTGCATAGTGAGAAGCTGTATCTGACCGGTGGTCATCAAGACCATGTTGTTTGTCTTAGGAAGTTTTTTTTGTAAACTTGATATGCCAGCAGAAAATCATGGACAAACAGCTGCTGTGAAATAATATTGAAAGAACTTGTGATTTATTATGTCAGCTTAGTAGGCAATACCTTGTAAGAAATGTATAAGAATAGCTTCACTTCCTGATTCTAGTTAGACAAACTCTGTATAAGCACGTTTTTGTCTCCTTGCTGCAAGATTAAAGTGCCTTAACCTGAACCTGCCATGTGTTGATCATTTTGAAGTTATTTTTCCTTTGACACTAGTTTTAATTATTTGTTGCATACATCATCCCTGTGACCAGGGTGGTCTTTCCATGCAAACATGCTCAGCTATACGGCGTGCAGTGCAAACATGAGCAATGGGTATTAAACAATCCTAAAAGTGAATAGACACACCCCCTGCTGGCATCCACATCCAGTGGAAATATCAACATAGTGTGGGAACCTACACAAAGTGGATATGCAGACATGCTTACTCCTTTTTACTATTCAGGACACCCACCATATTTGCATACATATCCGTGCTGACAGCCTGGAAACTACATGGTTTATAGCTGTATAACCTGGGCAACAGCACCATTGCACCATTGTACAGACTGAACACAGTGTTCTATAATATATTTCTGACAAATATAAAATGCTTTTTTTTTGCTATTTTTTTTTTTTAATTTTTAATTTAGCATGTTTAAACACTGCAGCTCATAATCCAAACATGCCAAAAGTATTTAAAAATTTATTTATTTTTACATATTCCGTTCATTTTTCAGACATCCACAATGTACATTTTGAACATATATGTATGTGTTTTAACATTTACTAGGGAGTTATGTCCATATTTCTGATGTTTTACATCCCCTTCTGTCCATGTAGTCTCCTGTATGCGGAAAGATTCTGTGTACACTACAGACACAGAAATGGGGATGCCTTTCTTTTTCTTGGATCACTCTACCTGGGTCATTTGCATAAGATTCATCTGCTTATTAGGTAATTTGCATTACACAGAACTTTCCTTGCTTGTGCATGCTTGCACGCTTCTAAGTGGTGCTTACTGAATCTAAAAATGTTCGCACTCATGTACACATTGCGATGTGTGCACAAAAAAATCGTGTAGGCTTTAATGAATTCCCCCAATAGTATCAAATAATAATGATTATAAGATCTTTATAAAAAAAAAAACAAAAGAGATTTGAAACTAAAATGGAAGCTATTATGGAAGATAGTATATATATATATATATATATATATATATATATATATATATATATATATATATATATAGTATAAAGGGAAAGGGTAACAATAATTAGAGAAACTGTGGATGATATTATGAATAGAAAAGAAGAATAAGTGAAAATCATGATAGGAAATCTTAAAGCATTTGAAACAATTAGACATAAAATCTTATGAGTAATAATGAAATAATATAATATAAGTGCAAAAGGTAGATTATGTATGTGCACATATAGTAATAATAAAGTAAAAATACTTGTAAATGGCTGGTTAATCCAAGATGTGCATATGAAGAGTGGTATAAGACAGAAATGTCCAATGAGTTGTAAACTTTTTTGCATTAGTAATGAATGTGATAGTGTGTGAAATAAATTACAAAATAAAGGAGGTGAGGCATCAAACACCTGAAGGGTTAAGAATTCCAGTACTTTTAAAATATACAGATGCCATTATAATAATTGCAAAAAAAAAATTGGATAAAAGAATAATACCTTGCACAAATGAGCATCTGGGGTGATGCGGATAGATTTAAATAAACAGAAAAGTGATTTAGTAAAGATGGGTATATATTTTGCAGTGAATAAAAGTTCTGTGCTAGTTATAAAATTTGGGAATAAAGATGTGATTAAAACTCAATGGAAAAATGATAGAAGAAATAAAACAAACCTGTATTTGGAAAACATATAAATTATCATTCAGGAAAAAAGGAAATTTCCCTACTAATGGGAAAATATTATACATAGCAAGTGTTTTTATATGTTGCAAACAGTATTGGAAATGGAATTATTGCAGATTTGTTTTCTCATTTATAAGGAGCTATACATTAAACCCAGTAAAAAGAGGAGTTTTGTATGTAAATAAAGAGAAAGAGGGTTTAGGGTTAATTGACCTAGTGGCATATGCTTCTTCATTCAATTTGTACAAAGTGTTAAAGTGGATAAATGAAAAATATGAGAAATTAGTGTTAAATTTGTATAAACACAAGTAGGATAAAGTTTGGAGTATGGTAAAAAGAGAAAATATGTGAATAATACATGAAGAAATAAAAGGTCACCTTGAAAAAATATTGTTGTGGAAAATAAAAATTGGTTATATATAAAAGGAAAGAATGATATAGTATAACTATGTAATAATAAATCATCATGATACAAAATCAGGGGAAAATATAACAGATGAAAGAATTAAAGCTATAAAAATAAGAAGCAAATTGTGTAATAGGAAAGTAGAATGTCAATATTTTTGGTGGAGACTAGTAATAGGTAAATTACCAGTAATAGGAAATATGCCATATAAAATGAAAAGTGATAGAATATACATTGTCAAGAAGATGAAACTACTGAACATGTGTTTTTGAAATGTAAAATAGTAAAAAAAGTATGTGGAAAACTATGCAAATACGATTTTTGAAGCTATAAAAGAAGTGTAGAAAGAAACATGGATGTGATTAAACATGAATATTATAATAATAGAAATAAAGAATGTGTTAACTAGATAAAAAGGTAATTTTATGTCATATCGGGTATATGGAATGAAAGAATAAATGAAATTGTGTTTGATGGTAAATGGATTTTAGCAAAAATATTAAGTAAAATTAGATTCTGATTATGGAAAAAGGAGGGGTCTAAGAGAGTTGAAACATTAGCATGATTTTAAGGAAAATTATGAATATGTGTAAATATATTTCTATATCTGTATATTTGTACATTTGTAAATATTTGTAAATATGTAAAGATGTAAATAAGAGTTCTTTTTTGTCAATAAACAAAGAACCCCTACTCTCGCTGATAGGTGCTATCAGATCTTTTACATCAGTCTGAGCTACCACTAGCTGAAGCATATGGGGCATCAGTTTAACATCTCATCCAAAGGTGTGTGTTTTTTCTGTGTCTAATAGGAATTTAATTTTTTTTACTGTATTAAATTAATCAATTTACTGTGTAAATTTTATTGAATATATATGATCTTCCATTAAAAGTAAGGGACAAAATGGAAACTTTTTCCAAAATGAGAAAACAACTTTGACAAAAAGGCATATCTTCAAAATGTATTTTCTTGCAAAATTGAAAATAAACTATCAAGGTTTATCTCTGTCTTTTACAACTCTAGAAGAAGCTACTAAAGAACTTTACATTTTAAGTGTTCTGTTGTAAGCCTCAATAAGATGGGGAGATCCATTCATTATCAATTAGTGACTTTTGGGGGTGCCTTCATGATGGATAACACTTTATATGTATATTTTATCACTGAGTATTAATGGGCTCAACCACCAGACTAAGAAAAAAAAACTAGTAAAACGTATTCAGCAAACTGATAGTAAGTTAATTTATTTCCAAGAAATACATCTCAGTGAGCCTAAGCATAATGTGCTGTCCAAAGTAAAATTGTTTAAACAAGTTTATTTAAATTCTCATGATAATAAGGCAGACAGCTTTGCTATTATTTCAACATCAGATAAATATGAGATTTTGGATATCTGTAAAGTTCTGGACAGCTATCAATTTGTCTAAATGGCAGATTTTAAGAAACATTATCAATAAAGTTTAAAACAAGATTGTACTTTAATAAGTAATCTTTACAAATAAGTGTTCATTATTCCTGAATTCACTGCATGTGTGTTCTAATCTGACACCAGTCAACTGTAGCATATTACCTACTAAATAATCCAACAATTTTCACAAATAAATGTAGTGCAATATCCAGATTAAGGTTCAAGCCTGTGTTCTGCTCATTTTTTTCTGAAATAATGCTGTATATTCCACTCAGTAAATGAACACGGTATATGGATAAGTTAATTGAAGTCCTGGACAGCTATCCATGTCTAAATGCCAGATGTTAAGAAACATTATCACTAAAGTTTAAAATGAGATTGTGTTTTGCTAAGTAATCTGTTCAAAGAAGTGTTCATTATTCCTGAATTCACTGCATGTGTGTTCTAATCTGACACCAGTCAACTGTTACATACTAACTAAAAAATAATGCAGCAACAAAATTTCACAAATAAATGTAGTGCAATACCCAGATTAAGTATCAAGCTTGTTTTCTTGATAATTTTCCCCAAATATGCTGCAGATAGTATTCAGTAAATGAACGGGGTATACGGTTAGGTTAACAGATGTCCTACACAGCCACACGTGTGTAACTGTCAGATATGTGACATTAAGCATTACAGTGTAAAAAGAGATGGTGTTTTGATAAGTAATGTTTTCAAATAAAGTGCTCATTCGTGTGGTCACTGCATTTGGTTTCCAGTCTGATAACACACACAGCTGTGCATGTGTGTAAATGTACAATTTCACACAAAATGTTGCAATAAAAGTCTTAAAGGAGATAGTGCTTTGAGAATTTATTATATTCAAATAAAGTGCACATTATTCCTGTAGTCACTGTTTGTGGGTTCTAATCCCATGGCAACCAACTGACAAATGACCAGCTGTCTAGTGTAATTAGTGTACATGAGCATACCTCTCAACTGCCATGATTTTTGCAGAATGTAATAACTACTGCCCCATATGTCTGGTCCTTGATTAACAGATACATTTTATTACCTGGACTTCAATTTATTGGCAAATCTGTTAGCAGAACACCTTTCCACTAATGTATGAGCACACTATAACAATCTTCCCTGTAGTTGTGCCTTTGTACCACCATTTGGTAGGGCTTGGTCTATAATGTCCCATGCTAACAGGTTGAGAGCTATGTACAAGCAACATCATCTATACAACACATGCAGTCACTGTACTCACAAATGAAATCTTAGATATGTAGAAGTAGGTAGTAGTAGTCTGTGTAGTACTATTACTTGTGAGGTTACTAATGGTTTCTTTTTTCTCTCTCATCCCACCCGTCTTCTTCTTTAATTTATTAATTTATATTTATTATTATGATTTGATAATAATATATTATTTGTAACTACCTCTTATGTTGGCCTTATGTATAATTTCATATTGCTTTGCTCTTAATATGCATTTATTTACTTTATTTATTGTTGTCTTACTCATTATATTCCTTTAAATTTCTTTCAATTAATCATTTTTATCTTCTATTATGTTAATACTAACATTTGTTTGGTTATGTTTATTTTACCTTATGTTTATATTTAATTT
This sequence comes from Protopterus annectens, assembly GCF_019279795.1. Classification (NCBI taxonomy): domain Eukaryota; kingdom Metazoa; phylum Chordata; order Ceratodontiformes; family Protopteridae; genus Protopterus; species Protopterus annectens. The sequence continues at coordinate 494,422,679 of NC_056737.1, read as the reverse complement.
ACTACAGCACTACAGGGTAGGCCAATTCCAAGTGCTCCACCTACCTTGAAACTGGGGCCCAGCATGTCTGGGCCACAACCTGGTGGTGACCGCTCTGCTACCCATGCACTATGTGGGCCATTGGGTAGTTCTGCCCCACAGGCTGGGTTAGTCCCCCCTCTGGGAGTGGAAGTGGAGGGTGATTATGTCACCCATGTGAAACTGCCAGGCATGGTGCATGGGCTGCTGCACCAAACTCTTGGTGCACACTTACGCTGGATGGAGAGCATCCTATCCATCCTGGTGAGGTGTACACCCCAGACATCAGCATCAGCTGCTGCCTCCACAGCAGCAGTGATGGTACAGTGCTGTCAGTCCCATGGGTGAGGACTTGAGTCACACTGCTACCATGTCTGATGTCCATGGGAATGGTATTCCAAAACACCCTCCCCAACCAAGGTATTTACCCCCTCATGTGTCACACACCAACCCTGTCTGCTGTCTTATCTGTCTGCAAAAGCTTCCTTACCTTCCCAGCTTACCTCCCCCACATGTGCCTATGTCTCTTCCCCAGCATTCCACTCTCACCTTAAAAACAAAATGGACACCTGTCCCAAAACAAATACCGTCCTATACATAGCTCTCCATTTTACATGTGTCCACTGGACATACTTAATTTGTTCCAGTTGGCTTGACAATGCACTTATGTTGTCGTCACTCCTCCCTCTGCAGGTGAAAGTACAAATTAATCTAAAAAAAAATCTGTTAAAGTGCATAGCTGATGCTGTACAAGAAATACATAGCTTTGGTTCATTCCTACACTCTTTCTGCACATACCTACCTGCCTTTCACTGTTTCCCCCTGCTTGCACTTCATTTCACCACTGTTCTGTCCCCCCATTTTTCATTTCTTTAAAGATCTTTTGCATGCTGCTGTGTCAAGTGCAGTGTTGCTAAGCTCAGCTAAATGGTGTTATATTGATATATGCATATGAAATAGTAATAATCACATTCAAAATCTACACATGTGCCCTACTTTGAACCCAGGACCATTACACCTGCAGAACAGTACATCAACCTGCCAAGCCACACAGCTGTTAATTAGCAAGCCTGGTTTAAGCAAAACATACCATTTGCCAAGTTATCATCATAAAGCATGTTTAAACAGGGCTGCACATCATGCCATGTTGTCCAAATTTGCTTAAAAAGTAATGGAAAAATGTGAGTATAATTTGGAGTCTGGTACAGGAGTACATCACTAGAAAGCCAGACACAGAATAATGGATGAAAATGAAGTCTCTAACAGCAGGTAGCTGTGCACTTCTATCTGCAACATTTAAAAATACACCCGCTAAAACATTAATGGTAAAATATGTGTTTACTGAGACTCTGGTGGAGAAATACATCCCTATAAAGCCATGCACACAATAATATATATAAATGAGGTATGTAACAGTCTGTAAGTGTGCAATTGTATGTTGAGAAATGCACTTTCTGCTACAGTGACTTAGTAGCTCAGTCAGTTAAATGCTTTGAAAGCAGTAACTTTTGGTACACATGGTCCTGGGTTCAAATCCAGTGGTGTGTAGCATTTAAAATATATGTATGTGTATAGCACCATTGTAAATTCTGGAATGACTGACTGTGTCATCAACTATTTATCCACCCAGTGCATTTCAGATGAATGTCTGCTGTTCAGTGATGGAAGTCAAAGGCCTGCATATAGGAACACAGTTGACATATTCCTATTGCAACACTAGAAAGTGCATAGAGTGTCAGGTCATGCATTGCTCTGTATTCACAGAGGATTTTAAGTTATGTAATACAAAGCAGGCCCAATAACATTAGACTGCAGCACACAATCATTTGCTACTGATATTACAGATAAGCACAGCTGCACAACTAACATACACATATGGAGGTTGTGCTAGCAACAAGAATTCCCAGCACACATTTACCAGATGACTACCATAACATAACACATGGCTTGGCCGTTGTCCAAATGGTTGACATAATGGTAAATGTACCCCCTATGTTTTTTAAGGACACAACAAATATATTGCTTTTTACTCTGTTAATGATATATTTGCCTAACATACACATATCTCAATATCCTGTGGGATGGGTTCCCTCAATCAAGCTCTGATTGTATACCAGAGCTGCTAATGGTCACACCTTTACTCATAAGTGTTGTTGTCCTTCACATTCTGCAGCTTCTCTCACTATGCTTATTGCCTGCAGCAGCAGCTGCTGCAATCTGTAGCACACGCATATGTGTATGTAATAAGTATCTGCTACAAACATCCTCTCTCTGTTGACATAGTATTTCTACCCAACATTTTCACACCACCATATGATAAAGTGGATGGATTCTACATTGAGGCCTTATATTTCCTTCAATAGTTGCATAGGATTGCCTGATTACACCGCAAATCAGCTTTGTATGCTTCAATTAGCATTACTCACTCACAGATTGGTTCAGAGGCAATCACCTGCAAATGAGAACCATCTTAAAAAGGCAAACTCCTAGCTAGGGGAATCATTGCGTATGCGAGTTACTTTCTATGGTGAACTCATTGTCATAACATGTATATATTTGTATCATTCAAAAGATAAGTATTGTACTCCATCAGGTATGTAACTATTTTATTTTCAATATGATGCATATGTTTTAATATGCTTAAGGGGAACAAGGATTACATCAGTAAGCCTTTCTTAGAACTGTACTTGTGACATGCCATCAATCTGCAGCTGTATAACACCTACAGATGATATGGACTACAGCAAGGATTTAATGTTGTCTGTTAACTAGGGACACAGGTCTCCTGGATTCTGGCTTTGTTGGCAGTTATAATACTACACAGCTATGTTTTGGTACTGAAGTATAGACATATGTTATGGAGGGGGCCTTCCTGCTATGGGCCACAGTACAAGTGGACTCCTGTGTTGGGTGTGTGATCATATGTGACTATCCATCATGGCATAAGCAGCTGTAGGTCACTATTGCCAATATCCTAGTTGCCTTCACACCCTTTGCATGACTGACACACTGTTGCATATGAGATGTGTAATCAAGCATGGAATACTGATAGCCTTCCTTAATTGCTGTATCTGTACATATTGTACACCCACATATGTGATCCTGACATGTCTTCTCATTATTGTGTATTGCAGGTGATAACATGCACCCCAGATGTTGCCCACCTTTCACTGAGGTGGAAAACAACTGCATAATTGAGTCATTATAACAACACTACCAAGTCCTGCTGTCCAGAGGGAAGGCAAATAGGCAGGAGTGACAAGCCTTGTGAATGAACTGGTCCATGACATAAAGACTGTGGGGCATCAGAATCACACCTATGAGCAGGTGTAATCTGGCCGAGAATTTTTTATCTAGAGGCTATAATAAAAGACAAGTATTTGAAGCCATTTCATTGGGTGATTCATACAGACAATTGGATGGAGCACCTCTCATCAAAAGAACATATAGACACTCACAGCCCTTTAAATGCAGAAATAGCGACAACCACAGTAGGATTGTCATTCCCTTTACTAATAGGAACAACAATATCTTAAATGTATTTAGGAAACATTGGAGCATCCTAATGGCTGATGATACGATCAGTTCCTTAGTTGATACAAGACCTAGAGTGGCATACAGGAATATGCCCTCATTTAATAGGTTGTTATGTTATGACCGAGGTCATTTTAACACACCCCAGAGCCACAAAATAGGCACTTTTCCTTGCTACACCTGTAATCAATGTAAATATGTATCTACTTCTGACACTTTCATACATCCCATAACCAATAAGAGATATCTATTTAAACACTATGCCACTTGCAAATCTATGAATTTAGTATACGTAGCAACGTGTAAAGTTTGCATGAAGTTCTATGTGGGTATGACAACTAGGTCGCTACGAGAGCGAATAAGAGAGCATGCTTATGCTATCAGCAAAAGCAATATTACAAATGCTCTCGCGAAACACATAATAGAACTAGGAAGCACACATAGTTTCAGTTTTCAAGTCTTGGAATTAGTTAACACAGGCAAAAGGTTGGGTAATTAAAAATAGAACAGAGGAAAGGGAGGGCAAGTGGATAATGAAACTACAAGCCCATAGATTTGGGCTCAATGAAAGGTTATCCATTAAGCCTTTCTTAACATCTAGGCCCCTTAAGCACTAAAAATTAATAATTATCTATATTTTTTATTAATTATTTTTTACTAAGTTATATTGCTTTAACTGTTTGATTGCTTTAATGAATGTTGTGATGTCATCAAGTTTTTTGTATAAAGGGAAGGGGGTTTTTATTGTATTTATATCTGAAGAAGCGTTGAGAAGCAACGCTGACAGACTATACCACTGCAGTTCTTGTGTCTGTTTTCCAATAAATGTGGATTACTGATTTTATCTGAAGAGCCTTGGAGTTTTATTCAGCTTGGCCTTATATGGTGCACTCTTTATTATTTATTATTTTTTACTTAGCTACTTGGACTTTAATAAGAGTGCTTTATCTGGCGGTATTGTTTTATTTGCTGACCTTCTAGGCAGTGTTACAAGGAAACACTTTTCAATAAGAAAACCCCATCTACAAAGAACATCATGGTTATGCTGCTAAATGCTAGGAAGGTCACCACTAAACACTTAGTGGAAGCTGTCCCCACCTTGAAAGATGCAGACATTCATACTGTCGCAGACACCTCGGTCAAGGCTGTGGGGACCACCACAGCCATACCTGGCTACACCTCCTTCCACACGTTCAGACCTCAAACTTAAAGTGTGCAAAGTAATGGAGGTGGTGTATCCATATTCATTAAGGATAGATACACATCCAGTTTGGTTAGACGTAAGATTCCTGACAGGGGCAAAACAAGCTCCTTGTGGCACAGCAAACCTGCCTGGTAGACAACTGTCATTAGCAGGCTTTACAATAAGAGGTAGACAGTGATGTCTCACATTTGGAGGGAGGGATCCTCCCCCTAAATTGGTGATATGCTCCTCAGCTTAAACAAGCAAATAAGTGTTTCTGTGAAGTCCTGCAAAACAAAACATGGGGCTAAATTAGTCTCCTCCACAAAAGACAACCACAAGGCATTGTGCAGTTATGTGTGTAATATAAAAGAAAAGGCCCACATTGTTACCAAACTTGTATATAATGATACCACATATAATGAGCCAGTAGACATAGCTAACCTGTTGACCCACAGGTTCTGTGACATCTGCCCTCCCCTGTCCCCACCTCCCATACACCATGACATCCCTACAGTCTGTCCCATACCTTGTATCTCTAAACAGCAGGTACTTAATGGCCTCTGTAAGGTGACAAACACAGCATCTATTGCACATGCTAAGATTCCAGGCTGCTTCCTACATGGTATCCAACATGGATTACCAACACCATTGGGAACTCTTTGCAATCATAGTGTAACCAATGGCTGCATCCCAGCTGACTGGAAATTGGCCATTGTTATCCTCTTGTACAGAGGTGGTACATCAACTGACCACAGGAACTATTATATTATCCTGACTAGCCATATCTGTAAGGCCATGGCCATGAGGCAACTCATCATGGAGTGTATCAACAAAGATATAGGCAATCTAATAACACTTGACCCTGCACTGTTTAGATCTGTGATAGGGAGATCATGCCTGTTAAATCTGATGGACATGTATGAGGCAGTCACCAATGACCTGGATGAGGAGACATCTGTGCATACCTGGACTTAGCCATGTCATTTGACATTACCCCCCACAGGCATCATTGACAAATGCACCCAGCTAGCCATCAACAGTAATATCATTAGAGGGGTCACTAAATAGCTTACTGATAGCACTCATATAGTCAGAATAGAGGTATCCGCCTCCAGTAGCAGAGCTGTAATCACTGGTGTTCCACAGGGTTCAGTCTTGCATCCTATAAGGTTTGGAATCCATGTATCCAACTTACAAACACAAACTGAATGTCTGTGGCTGACAAGGTTTGCTGATGCCTGCAAACTGAGAGCAGTAATAGACTCTCCAAATTATATCAACATACTACAAGAGGGTCATGCATGACCAAATGATTATTGACACAATCATAGCATTAAACTCCATTCAGATATATGTAATATCATTCCTTTCAGTACCAGCAATGTCCCTGCTATGTAGAACATCAATAGCAATACCTTAAGTACATACTTGGGTGACAGACCTGGGCACACAGGTTTGCACTTACCTTACCTTAGATCACCATGTCTCCACAGTGGTAAGAAGGGCATTATATCTTGCTCATGTCATAACTGAAGGCACTGTCACCCAAATATGAATTAGTTATAACCTCCAAGTATTCTTCCCTCATCAGGCCAATATGTGAGTGCAATGGCCATTTTGTTATGAATATTTCTGAGCATCAGTGGCAATTGCAGAGACCACAAAGGTTCCTTACAATGGAAATTCAATTCTTTAACATCTGTCCTATGCGGGTCATCTGAAATCACTTTAACTTTAGTCTGTGTCATACAGACTACTAAGAGGTGATCTCTCCCTTGCATATGAGGCAGTCTGTGGCCCTGCTTTATTGGTAATGCTGCATATCCGTAAGTCAAATGGTATATGGATTACTCACTGTAAGGACCTTAACTTTGTATGTGACATCAATAAAACATGCTGGATGGAAAGATATGTCTATCAGGGTTTGGCAAACCTTTGCAACAGACTCCAATTTAATGTCAAACAGCACAGGTGCTGATCATGTAAATAAAGGTAAGAACTTGGCTAGGATTATAAGGGCCCTAGGGCCATTAACCTATGACACTCCAATGATCCTATAATCCCATAGGCTGATACAAAATGCTTTGACTGACATCCACACACACACCAACCTGGCTACAGTGAGAATGCTATCACTACCAATTAATATTTACAGGACACTGCAGAGCACACATAGTCCAAGTTGGGTATAATGAGATTATAAGCCCTTGCTATCAAGTCTTACACACTACAGATCACAGTATGTAACGCACATGCCACACCTCAAGTCTGATGTTAGCACATCTTTAGGTACTCTTATGTTAGATGAAATGAGCAGGCCTTGTGGAGGACAGGAATTTTGAGGCCTGTGTCACCTGCTCTGGCCAAAATAGTGCAAAACACTGCCTCCTTCTACGTCAGTATGGTACAGGCAGTACCAAGATTAAGGACAAGATCCATTTTTTAGTCTGTCCTTAAGTCAAATTTATATGTAAGTCAAAACACGTACATATGGTTCTTATTACATGTCACTTAATCAAATGTTTTCCTCAGTCTAGTATTTATTTTACTTTGCATATAAAACACTTTAAAAACACTTTCAAACAAAAAATATCTTAAACATAATACTGTATACTATAGCTATGCTTTCTTGCTTCCTATGAACTGTGCTTCCTTACTTTTATAAGGACATTTTCACACACACTACATACCTCTCAACTGTACAGATTTTTGCAGAATGTCCAGATTTTTGCCTCATATTTTTGGTCCATTTTTCATAAAATTGTGGTTGTTTAGCAAAAGTAGTGGCAAATCATTAGACTAAATTTAGAAAATAATAACAGAGATACCTCTTAACTGTACAGATTTTTGCAGAATGTCCAGATTTTGGCATCCTATTTTTGGTCTGTTTTTCATATAATTCTAATTTTCTGGCAAATTAGTAGTAAATCATTACATATTGCAGTTAGAAATAATGATAGACATTTCAGTTCCAGACTTCATATCCTTCAGAAAATTCATGCTAATGCAAAATTTGTTATTCTATCAACTTTCCAAGTTTGTAGCAGCAATATTTAAAAATTGTCCCTTTTTTGGTCCTTTATCCTACTTTTGTTTATGGCTTTGTCCAGATTTCTTGTAAGAGGTTGAGAGGTGTGATTGACATTTAAGTTTCAGAATTCATATCCTTCAGAAAATTCATGCTAATGCAAAACCGTGTCTGTATTACGTGATCAAAGCTTTAGTTAGTCGAGTAACTAAAGATCGATCACTAAATATCAAAAATGCAAAACCACAGGCAGCAGTTTCCATGCAGGGAAACAATGGCATAGTCCCAACAAAAAAAAAAACAAAAACATTAAACACAAATTAAGTGGGGGGCTTCGCCCCACCA